>NC_091824.1:43509700-43809700 GCF_038994185.2 Dermacentor albipictus
TCACTGTGTTGAGCAGCGCCGGCCATGGGCCTCATGCAGCAAGGCTAGCATAGACATATGGTAATTTCAAGCATACTAGACTTGAAATGCGTGAGAACGATGCCAGTGTATCCCAAATATTTGATAGCGACTGCCGCTCAGATGTTTCGTGGTTGCCTTAGGTTGGCCGTGCACGAGCATGTGCTCTTGTGTTTTATGTTTTACTTCCTATATGCCAATCGATCAGACAGTGAGCTGATTTACCATTTATTGCTGGTAATACAGAGACGCCGGTTTTCTTTGTTGAATTAAAATCGATATAAGCAAAATAGTAAACAACACATACACGCACTGCGACTGATAATGCGCGCACACCACGGCTGATTATGCGCGTCCCATTTTTGCGCTCCCAAGACATATTTGTGCCTACAGTAGTTACCGATGCACCGAAAGGCTTCCCTGACGACCTTATATGAACGAACATGGCGTAAATTTCACAAAGTACGATCTAAAACATCTCGAACTCGTTCCGCAGCACGCGACAGCATTACTTTCAAGCAGCGCCGCGCCGGATCGCCCAAGCCAGAGAGGAGGAAAGACTCTCCGCGCGCCTTATCCTCCTCGCCCGATGAAACGGTCTATAGTTACATACCGGAGGTTGGTAGCGACACCTCACGATGCTTTAGCTAACCATAATATACTTAGAGTCGTTCTCGTGTTCCATGAATGTTCTTGTCGAAGAAACATTTAAAAAAGGCATCTTGTGAACGATTAAACCACAACCGAAAATTTACACCAGCAGCGAAGTAGAGTACACTTGATTATTGCAATATTAGCTCAGTGTTTGCGGCATTGAGCTTGGCGCCACCAATTAACGGCACCAATCCGGCCACTCTGGCCGCTCTTTTCAATACCGAACACGTTAAACCGTTCTAGTCTGACCGTTAACGAATTAACGTTCACGGAATACCGAGCTACCGCAGGCGTGAACTAAAGCAACAGCCTTGATCCAGAAACTACGCACTAGACAAGTTCTCGTGATTTACGGATATTCTTGTCGAGGCAAAATTAAAGACGGCTGCTTGTCAACTTTTCCCTCGCTGCCGACGCTTTACAGCATCAGTTAAGTAGAACATTAATTTTTGCAGCAATAATAGCTGTGCCCTCCCTAGCTAATCTCCGCGCCACCAGATGACGCCACGAGTCCAGCCACTCCTGCAAAGTGGTATTCCGCAAGCTATAGATGCAGTATCCCGGACAAGCTAAACACGCACATTTACGCTGGGGGTAGCGTTTACGCGCGGATACGTGCACCTCATGCGACGCACCGAGTCTCCACACTGTGAGGTGTGCAATGTGACTGAGACTATAGGTCATGTGCTTTGTGACTGCGCTAAGTTTGTGGAAGAGCGTGATAGGTTGGTCAAGGACCTTACGCGTCTCGACAGCGCACCGTTGTCGGAGGACGTTATTTTAGGCCCTTGGCCAGACGCTCAGTCGAGTTTCAAGGCCATCAAGGCATTACTGAACTTTTTAAAAATTACGGGCCTGGATTGCCGACTTTGAGCATGCCAAATTGCTTGCCATATGTTCTACATCTTCCTTCTATCGTCATCGTCACCCATCATGCACCTCTTTCTCCCTCTTTCTTCCCCTCTTCCCCTTCCCCCAATGCCGAGTAGCTGGCTAGAGGAATATACCTCAGGCCGACCTCTCGGCATTTCGTGTCATTAAACTTCTTTCTCTCTCTCTTTACGTTCAGCTTTGCCTCGCACACAACCTGGTGTTATATCACTATTTGCAACTGGATTTTTGTGTGCGTGCGTGTTACCGAAAGCCTATGCGTGCGTATACGTGGTTTTATTAGGAAACCCGACACTCCTGACGCCTTCCTACTGGTTTTCATCTTCCGGTTTCTGCGCGTACGAAGAGTGAAGCCCAAGCCCCCCTGGAGTTCTCCACTCAAGGCAACTCAAAGGGCGAAGCCGACTCTCAAGAGAGAAAGGCTACCGCAAGTGGAGTGAGGGTAGATGGAAGCATACAGGAGGCGACCTCCGGCCAAGAGTTTGCCCGATGCGTCTCTTCCGTGAGCAGGTTTGCCGGTGTCTAGCCGAAAGGGCTTCCGAGTCGAAGTCGCCCAGATTAGAAGGGAGAAGAAAAAAACGTCCGATATACAAAAGCTGGGTAAATGCTGATCTTGTCAGAGTCTGACGCCGAGCCGTGTATACTGGACACGTCGAGCGTATCGCTCACTTCTTCTTCTTTTTTTATCTTCACCATCTTCTTGTGCGGGACGTTTCGGTTGTCGAGCGTGTTTGTTCGGGTGACGTGTTTTCTTCGCACGCCCTTTTGCGCACTCTCTCCAACGAGCAGCTTTACTTTAGAAGAAAGTTTTGAGATCCCGATCGTGAGCCCTAGAAGAAAGTTGCCAGCGTCTCCGTTTTCACTGCGCCGGAGGAGAGTCAGACCGAACCCACCAGTGCCTCATGGCGCCAGTTAAGGATGGCTTCGCTTTCCCCTGCCATCGCACTTCACGAGTGCCCTTGTGCGTGCGCTTTGTTAAAAAAAAAACATTTTTGTTTAAGCATGCTAGCTGTTTTTCTAAAGGCTGGTGCCTGTAGGTGAGGTCGACTATTCTCTGACATGACAACTCGGCTGAAAACAAGGAAAACAGTAGAAGTGAAGATAAGAAAGAACAAAAAAAAAACTCTGGCATATTTCAGGACAGTTAGGCACGGAGAAAATACACCTGGTTAGTTCAAACAACACGCATATTCCCGGTAGGGTTGCCAATTCTTGAGTGGAGGCAGTCGAGACGGGAGGAGGGGTGGGGGAGGAAATAGGGATGAGGCGGAAGTGGGGGGCGGCTGGCGACGACCGGCCCTATCAGTGGCAGGAGCCGCCAGTGTGAGCGTGCAACAAATATGAACAAATATTTCTTCGTGCTACTCTGTTTCAACAACAAAGAAGTTGTTGCAACCATAAACGACAACGAAAAGTTTTAATCTAGCTACATGGCTGAGAGTCATTGTGAGCAGTTAGGTTGTACAGCACAGCTAAAACCACGACTTCTACACCCACTTTGTGTTAATGAGAATGCAACCGAAAACAAAGAAGGAAGATATGCAAGTTAGCTATCAGGCATTATAAACAAACTGAGGGGCCATTCCACTCTTTGAAGGTGGATGACCTGCGAAACTGTAGGAGATCCCACGGGGTAAGACAAGGGTACATGTATTTATTTTCATCATTTGGTAACGGTAGTGACGATAGCTTTGTGATTGCTATGATAGGCACTGATTTGTTCGATTACTAGCTGAGACAGATTCTTGGCCAAATTTAGATCGATACACGACCGCTGTTGAGTAGTTGGGCGACTTGGATTGGTGTGGAACAAGCTCTCACCTTGTTCTCGCTTTGCTCATCGTCTTGAATTTCCATCTCCCGCTTTCCCCGTGTTTTCCTTGGATTGGTGTGGCACTTCAAACCAAACTCTTGTAGCACAAACTGATGGACTATTTCCTGTCTAGTTTTGAAATGTCCCCGTTGAAGATTCAAGCGACGACCACAGGGGCAGTGTCATCACTGATAACCCATGCATAGGGCAGGGGCATGAACTTCTCGATACCACAGTTAGTGTGCCTGGATGTATATACACAGTGGGTGTCCCAATTCAGTCTCGTTTGTACGGCACACACATCCCCACTGTCAGTGGCATTATCTTTTTGCGAATCAAGGATGTATGGTTGTACACAGATTTTATCCTTTGCGTATATGGCAATGCCGCCTGCTCATGAGTCCATGCGCTGTTAAACGATTTCAGTATATACCCATCAACTTGAAACAATGCATCTTGATTGATTTACCTTCTCTATTAACATTTATTATGATTATTACTATGGACGGAGTTCTTCAAGCATGCTTCATCTCCGCCCCGAGTCGGCCCGGTATTGCATTATCACCGGGGTTGGCCCAAGCTCACCTATTTTTAATTTTTTTTTTATTGTCGAGGCACAGACACAAAAAATACGTGGAACTCTAGTAACATGCAGCTCTGCTGTAAAAGGAAATTTGGTCTATGTATTCTTACATTAAGTGAGAAACAAGCGAAAGTCGGGACATTTGGCCATGTCGACTGGGTCAGGTCGGAACATGGGACATTTACTGAAAAGTCGCGACTGTCCCGCTAACTGCGGGACAATCGGCAACCTTATAGTTCCTGGGTGGATGCAATTGAGGCGCAGTTATGAATGCCATTTTAAAAACATACTCGTGCGCGGACACAAGAGCCGCGGAAACATAGAAAAAAAAAGGACACGCATACACACACGCCGCAACATGTGTGTAAATACAAAAAAAAGAAAAGAGTTAGTTAGACGCCTGAACATAGTGGTTTCGCATGGGCTCTAAATACTATTCTGACAGGATGGAAGTCTGTCAGTCACAGGCATTTTTCTTAAAATTTATTCGAAATAAATTGTGAAAATTGGTGTAAAAGCGCTCACAGTGCGGTTGCGCCGCCAATGAAAGTAACAGCGCCGGCAGTCAATCAATAATAGGAGGGCCTGGCGCAACAGTGTTCAAGCATGCAGCGCGAAAAATTATGGGTGGTAGAGGAATATTTACGACTTTACATTTCGTTCATGTCGTCGGTTGCGACTTTTTTGAATACTGTTTTCCCGTGGGTGAATAACGTTCTGCGCTTCCATACCACCATTTATACTTGAGCAGAACTAACTCAGGACTAACTCATCACTCATTCAAAACTTCACGACTAAATCATTCTCTCGCGTAACTTCAAGACCCCCCCCCCCCCAATATGCAAATTGCCATACTTGAGAGAACGTGTCTCGCTAAATCTATTCAATAACTTGCCGTCCATCTCACGACAAAGTGCTTTTTTTTATTATTGTAAACGTTTTTTCAACGTTCGGCAAACAACCAAACGCAGAAAAAGTGAAAAATAAAATTAACTAAAATGGACATATGTAGCGAATTTGCGAAATCCAATAAGGCATAGGAATAGCACAAATGAAAAGCTGTGAGAACGTTCGATGCCAGAAAAATGAAATTAAAAAAAATAATCTGCCTAGTGCCCGTAATTTCTGCGATCGTCATTGCCGTTAGGGTCCCCGTAGGTGCCCCTCGAGTAAGAAGTCGACTTGATTCATGATGTGACTTAAGGCGATGCGTATCGAAAAGTTACCCGCCGTGGTTACTCAGTAACTATGGTGTTGGGCTGCTGAGCACGAGGTCGCGGCATCGAATCCCGGCCACGGCGGCCGCATTTCGATGGGGGCGAAGTGCGAAAACACCCGTGTACTTAGATTTAGGTGCACGTTAAAGAACCCCCGGTGGTCGAAATTTCCGGAGTCCTCCACTACGGCGTGCCTCATAATCAGAAAGTGGTTTTGGCACGTAAAACGCCATAATTAAAAGAAAGAAGAAAAAAAGAAACAGGCTGGCGCGAAGGAAGCTACAGATCATTTTCTTCATTTCGTTCGTGTTTGTAAATTGTTGAGGGCGCAATTACAAACTCATTTGATGGTGGCTGGGATTAACCACTGCTTGCATTTACGTCGGGATACTTGATGAAACATTCTTCTGTCAGATGCCTTTATGCGATTTTACACGGGATTAAATTGTAGACGGCAGGCACGAAGTTTACTTGTGCTCTCAGATTTCCCAACTCTGTGCAAACAAATGCTTAAAAATAGTGGTACAACAAAATCACGCTTCGCCACGGCTCCTTTCATGGACCCCTATATACGTTTTCCAGGGGCTAATATTTTATTTCTCTACTATAAAACTGGGCGTAGCAGACGACGAGCGCGATGATATGGCGTCATCCTGGTGAAGCATAATAACTTCTTTCAGGTGCACCAACTGAGCATGCGCACAATTTTTCGGCGCCACCGTTACACTACGCTGATATTTCCGAATGCCACGACCCCCCTCCCCATGTCCAAGCTGAAATAGATGAAGATAGTGCAGAGGCGCCTTGCATTGTGCCGCCGCTGCGGTTCTGTGTGCTGAGGGGCCCTTCTGCTCCGGAGAATCGATGGCCATGGCGTAGCGATCTGCGTACTATTGCAGGTGGTGTACACTGGAATCACGCATGGTCACGCAAATGCGTGAGCCTGCGAGCGCATCCTTCCGCGGTAGTGGCCTGTTTTTAACAGACGCCGTTACACGAGTTGCACCTGCGGTGTTGTTGCCCCACTTACCGCTTCTGACGTTCCTAGAACCATCACACACATCAGAGAGCAAACCGGTAGGCAACAATAACAACAAAAAAAGGTACGAAAGAAAAAGAAAAGGCCAGCCAAAGGTAAGAGGCCAGAAGCGGACGCCGCATATTTGGCTGAAGCACTCGTACGCCGCAGATCTGTCACCGGTAAGCACACGCACTGCTGCAGAAACCGCCACGGCAGTGTAAATCAATGACCAGCGCATACCATTCGGTGAAGCTTCGCCGTGCGGCGAACGTGCGGTGAACGTGCGACCAACGGCGACAATGAACAGAGAGGATGGGGATAAGCTTTTCTGTACCGATGAAAATCACCGGCACCAAAGCATTCCTGACCGTGGTAGCTGCGGAAGAAACGTGGGCCGCCCTTGGCGACAGTCTTTAGGTTGTGGTCGGTCGACTAAGAACGACCGAGGGCGGCGTGCAGGGAGGGTGGCAGGTTTGGGGGCAGCTTAAGCCTTTCTTTTTTTTTTCTTTGACGCATCGCCATGAGCATTGTAGCAGTGAGGAGGAGGAAAGGGAGGGTGGGGTGGCAGGCGACTCGGGCACAGAGCGAAAGTCATGGCCGCGTCCTCCTCTCCCCCGATGCGAGGCGGCAGCAGTGCAGGGACCAGCAGCGGCGCAGCAGCAGCAGCACCAGGCGGACGCTGCAGCAGCGAGCAGCGCTTGGGAGGGCGGCCCACCAATGAGGGGAGGAAGAGAGCGGCGCGCCGCGACCTGGCCAAGGAGCGCGCGCGTTCCTGCCGCCGGTCTCTGGTGAGGAGAGACTCGCCAGCCGCCGTCGCCATGAGAAGCGGGCTCGCGACGCTGCTCGCCGTCGCCTCGCTGCACACGTGGAGCGCCACGCTGGCGCTCAGGGTCCTGGACCACAGACTCTTCGGTGAGTGCCGCCGCGAGCAGACTTCGCGAAGAGAGGATTTCGGACGAGACGCGTTGCGCGACAAGCTGCTGTCCCGGCGATGGTCCGATCCAGTTGATTGAGGGCGGTGGGTGCGTGGTGGTGGTGGTTCACTCGATCGAGACGGGCACCGTACCTATGCGATTGTTTTCCGTGGGGAGTATCGACGCCTTCCGATGTCACATAGATTTTTTTTTGTGTGGTTGTCTGTGTGTGTGTTTGTTTCGGAACTACGGATGCCGTGAATTCGCTTCTGATTAGACGGCTGCGAGGTAGGTTCGACGTTTGGGAGCTCGTGCGCATGTTGGTTTTCACGGCCTCTGCTCATGAAGGTCAGACTCTCGCGTCTATTCATGCGTACGACTTTAGTGGTGCACCTCGTTTCAAGAACATCGAGCTGTCTTTCCCTGTTTGAAGGAAATACATGTCTTTCATAAAAGTTTCTTTTTGTCTCATATTGTGCACGAAGCCACTTTGTCAGCGTGACCGTTTCGGTCCCTCTTGCGCTTTATTTGGGATACATTGTAGCATCAGTCCGTCATAATATTGCGCTGACCCGAAAGACAGCATCCTAGGCTACTTCTGCACACACACACAAAAAAAACGCCCTTACTTTGGTTGCTGTTTGTAACACACAGCCGGTGTATTATTCCTTCTAGCTTGGGTCACCTTATCGCCATCGAAACAATCGGCTGATTTCATAAGCGACTACGATGTCAGTACGTTTTGATAGAAACGCTGTTTCGATTAGAGAGGCGGTTTTAACAACTTCGGGCCACCCAAATCGTCCATATTCACCGCCGTTACTGACTTTGTTGATTCCGTCGCTAGCCATGCTCGTCACAATTTTGTCGCCAATACGCTTTGACAAGCAACGTCACCTTGGCGGTATGCAGGCCGCTATGTGCGCTCCGTCAGATCACATGACTCGGCAGTTCACTGTTGAGTGGCAAGGCGTGACCGGGTAAATAGTCACACGCAGAAAGTGAAAGCTTCAAGGACCTTCGGTGTTTATTCTTCTGCGGAAGCAAGTGTCCCTGAACTTGCGAACGAGCCGGCATCATGCATGGATGGCTATGGGCAGCACAGGAAAAAAATGAGGCTTGCCTAGCATCTATAACCACGCGAAAGAAGAAAGAATAAGTGCACATATATAATCTCCCGACTGCTAACCAATTCAGCTGTCTTGACTACGCACGCCGCGTCGAGCAGGGTCTGGGAACGCCGATGTTCCTCCAGCTGCAACGCGTGCTCCACCTCGACATCCGTATACATACCCGGTCGCGTTTACCCCGTTCCGAAAGGATGACCTGGCTAGGCATGTGACGCGGGCGTGTTATTCAGGTTTTGGCCTCGTCGCCCCATCGCGTTCGCGAAGCGAAACCGAATGTCGATAAGGGCTGGTTGCTACCGTTTGATAAAGGAACCGTCTCCTCCGGACGCCCTGCGAATGCGCACTGTTTCCACAATGTAAAGATAGCGCGGCGTGAGCGGGCCCTAGTTGTTATTGAAAGCAAGTGCAGTAGACGGCTGTTTAAATGTAACACAAGAATTAATACGCAGTGAAGAACCATGCAGCAGTAAACCAAAGCAGAATCGAACCCACCCGAAGAAGGGAACGTTCAAGTTGCTCGTGGAAACGATCTTGATGAAAATGATGGCATTGTGAAGTTTCCTGGGCACGTGGCAGTGCGGACATATCAAGTGCTTCAGTTTCAGTATTGGATTGTATACCTTCCTGTGTTTATGAAGGCGTCGAGACGGCCCGTGTTCAGCCAAATCGTGCTGAATGCTTACTTTTGATTTGTATCAGCTGGCATTATGTTTCGGCGTTGAAAGAATGCATTCTCGTTCGTCGAAATCAGCTTTTTTTTTCTGCCAAGGAAACGTTGCATCACATGAAATTTTACTAACAAACGCGTTTCTAGTTCTTACGCAGTCTTACAGTAAAGCTCTAGCAGAGCTGCTGTCCACCCTGCCAGTGTTATGGTAATCCCCATTTACAGCGCCCCACCACTGCCTGAGCAAGTTGAGCTACGTGCTACGGTCATAGCAGTCCATAAATCTGTCTATTCGTTGTTTAGGTATTGCGCTCAGAATGCCTCTTGGAGTAGCACACTTTTATTTTGTTTATTTTTGACCCATTTTCGCTGCTCAAGGAATTAAATGACGTAGAGACCAAATTTGAGCGCAACCAGTTACAGGAGCGATGTTTAGGCAAGTCTGTCGTCATCATTATGCCGCCGTCGTGCCGATGTTTCCGTCGTTGATGCCGTGTCCATGTTGCCGCGCCGCTAACTGTACTGCTGCCAAAGTTGCCCAAATCTGTCTCCTTTTGGCCCATTGCGAATCGCGTTCCAGTTTTGAAACAATTGCACCTACCAGAAAGAATTCCTATACATTCGACATGAAAGTAATGCGGCAGTATTGGATCGGCCTTCCAACCACAATATTTCTTGACGATTCGTCGGCTCTGATAATCCCTGGCCTGTTTCGCTTTGCTGGTTCTTGATGTCTGTGCGATGTACGTTGCTTCGTTGTAACTTCACACTTGTAGAGCAAGGAGCCTCGCTGGCAGCAGTGTAAACACAACGTTGCATAGATGACATGCCTGCCGTTGAGGCTTGTTTATTTCGTCTTGTTTCGAGAGGGCAAATGAACATTGCCACTAGTGCTTTCATTGAAGTTCCCACATTATTATTATTTTTTTTAAATCTGACACGTGAACTGTCTTTATTTTGTAATTCTTGCTGTTTTCTGGCTCTCATCGTCGCTTTCCGTATATTCTCACATTTAAGCCACTACTGGCACTTCCTGTCCATCAGTCCGTTTTCTCGAACCTCCGTTTCGTCTCAGCACAAAGAATCAGGGCATGTAACTGTCAAATGCAGCGCGTGGAACAGTGCCTGCAACGTGACACAGTCCAGCAGGCGATGACACACAAATCACCGGTTAGCAATGGGTGGCGATAAGAACAAGCTCCGCAGTTAGAGAGTCCCATATTACGTGTACCACGTGATAACGTGTTATGTCCCCAAAATCCGCAATTTGGCCACTTTCGGTGTTGGCGACCAGTTTTGGCAAATCTCCTATTTAACGCCCGCTACATTTTTCACCTGTGAACGAGGATGGCTGTAGTCCGCCTTCTTCGGAATGACTCTTCGAGGCGCCAGGAAGGGAACCGGCGGTTTCCTACTCAGCAGTAGGGCGCCACTGATATTGAGCCAACGCGTCGGGCCATGACGGAATGCACACGCCATTTTACATAAGGCTGCACGTATTTTTTGTTCTATTTTCTCAACGCAGATTTCAAGCAGCAAAAATAAGCGGATGCATCTTATTATCTGAAAACGCATTTTCTGTTGTGATATGTGTGCCTATAAAACTTGCTAAATAAAAAAAAAAAGACCCTAAATGTTGAAAGTCACGTTTTCGAAGTTTGATCACGGCAGCATCCGCTTTCAGAGTTCGATTAGAAGCGGCAGTGTATATCGGAAGGTTGAAGGCAGGGAGCGAACGGAATTGACAGTTTGCAACACTGTGCCCCCCCCCCCTTTTTTTTTTGTTCATGCTGCACGCCAGAAGAACAACTTTGAATGGACAGATAAGCGACCTCAACCGATGAATACGCTCTAGCCGCTCGCGTGCCTTTCCGCCGAACCAGGACAATGGAGTGCGAAGACGCGTCCCCGAAATGCGCCAGCATGCGGGTTGACCGAGAGAGAGAAGTGGACTTTAGCGTTTGTCTACGCCTCCTGCCCCCCCCCCCCCCGCCTTTTCTTTTCGCGCGTCCTTTGTCCGGTTTTGCGATGGTTAAGAAGATCCGGTCCATTAACCAACTAGCCCGGTCCAAAGCCCGTCTGACTTTAGCAAGCCCACGCGAAGGTCAGCGATCTCGTTTAAGTGGACGCGCTGCTGCAGGTCTCCCGTGAGTGCATAAATTTTCTTCGGTCGCTCCTATATGATACGAGTAACTAATGGTCGGGAGAGGCAGTTTTACTTTTCTTTTTTTTTGAAAGATAGTAATGGAAGTAGACAGATGTGAGTTACGGTACAGAATACGGGATCAAATACACGAAGAACGATTAACTTAGCCAAAAAAAGTCTCACACCCCTTGTTCTGTCCTCAGCCGTTCAGGTGAGATTTCCGCTGTTGCCACGCAAGCCATCTTATCCTTCACTGGCTCTTCCCCCGAAAGCAGAAGAAAGAAAGAAAGACAGATACACGTAGAAATAGACACGCAAAATAAATGTTACCTTAATGAAGCCGTAGGATCTTGCGGCAAGACATAAAGCCGGTAGTTTTCACTTCTAATCACGGCCAGGAAGTCCGAGCCAGCCCGACGGCACTTTTTTTCTTCTTTCTTTTGTCTTTGTGAATTCGTGTCTCGATCGGCCGCGAGGGAAGCCGCTAGCCGACCGCAAATGATGACCGCCGCAGAAGCGAGTCCTCCTTATCGGCCGTCTCGGCTCGTTGAAGACTGCCTATGCGCTGTGTCCTCAGTGGGAAGCATTGAACTGGCTGCGAATGCCATCAAAGCGAATAGTATACATCGACGGTGCCGAAATTACGAGCGGACTGCATGGCGAGGGGCGTCATTTTTTCCTTCTTCGCGAGCCGCATGTAAAGTGGGCTGGAAATGAGTCTGGTTCCTCACAACAGTAAAATCGCACGCACCCCGGACACTCGCTAAGTGTGTCTTCTTATAGCGAGTTTGATTTAGCGGAAACCGCTTGGAACGATGCTTGCGGGCACATCTCGTGTCTCGCAGGCGTGGCAGCGTTCTACGATGGCCACGCGCTGAACCCCCGGAAAGACAGACGATGATAGGGATTGTTGGAATCATTTCTGAATGAGAGACCACCGACGTCGTTGCGCAGTGTTGGATGCATTAACACTGCGACTCTGAATTTAGCTGCGTTTGCACAAATTCGTGGTCAGCCGGGCGAAAACCCGGTTGTCGGGCTCTAGTAAACGCGAGTGGGTCGAGTCGAATGAGCCTCGGACCGGGGCTGAGGCAGCCCAGACTGTGAGGGGTCAGTTCACTTGGAAGTCACCAGAATAGGTTGTCTCTATTGACCCGTTTCGCGAAATGCATGGACACGTTGTTGTGTCGGTCTGGGTCAGCCCGATCACTGGATTACCTAGCCCGTGTCGAGATGATGTAAACGAGCTTAATGTCGAAGAAGGGTTGAGTTCACGAATTTGTGGCAGTAGAGTTGAGTCAATAAGGCCCATCGCTTGCGCTAGGTTGCCTGAAAGTGCGTATGAGATCAAGCCGACGTGTCGGTAGACATGACTGGAATACGAATCATTTAAACGTTGTATTCCCCGCAACGGGAGGACTATCTTTCTTTTATGGATATTTTGGATGCTCAGTCGTAAGGGGCTTGGGTATCTGAGTGAGAGCAAGTCTCAAAGGAAATGACGCTTCTATAGCATGATACAAGCGAGGTTTACTACTTCATTTGTAAGACACAAAAGCTGAAACCACCAGCGTTGGTTATCTCGGAGATTGGCCTTGTTCTAAACCTTGTTGTGTTCCTCAGCCTATTAAGGCAACTGTAGTGTTTCTTTTTTTTTCTTTTTAGCTCTACTTAAGACGTTCTTCGTGCTTCAACTGTTAATTCTATTTCTTTTCATCTTTTCTTTACTTGATACTACTTCACGAAGGGAGGTTGCCGCAATAAAGCTCCGAATAGGGGAATGGTCAATAGAGCTTGCGTAGGTGTCGCTTAGCATTTCCTGGTTGCATCCACGCATTGCGGTGCTCGCGTTCTTAGTGCAGGGCGACAACCGAAGCTGAATGCGAACGCAGCAACAGCGTCGAGCGCTAGATGTTGGCGTTCAGTTAACTTACCTGGTGTGTCGTCCCGTAAGGAAGATGACGACTCGTAGTTTAAACCAGGAGGAAAAAAATGTACACACAAAAGTCAGGCGGGGAACCCTGAAAGCTCTGTCGAGGAGGAGCGAATGCATATATCTGTGCGATTACATACTGCTCGAGTCGTTACAGTAAGCGAGTTTAAAGTAAAACAGTAAAACCGAAGGATAAAAGAAAGCGGAAGCCTCGGTAGACTTTCAGGGCGCGCCTGACAGGTCAAACCACACGCCAGCCGGGGCCTGTCATGCAACGGCGATTGGTCTCACCAAAGACGTCCGACGTGAGGCAAAGAAAAGTAAGCTGCGATGAGATGACGGTTAGGCGGGTGAGGGGGGGGGAGCTCTGAGCGATGTTGAAGACGGAGGGGGGGGGGCGGTGGCGAGGGACTGGAGTGGCGTCCAGGTTCCGGTTTGGCCAGTAAGTACCGTAAGAGGGCGTGTTCCGCGCCTCTTCCGAGGACCGTGGGTGCACGCATTCTTACCGCATTCGGTCACGCAGCTCTGACGGATCGGCGTCGGACGTCCCGGGAGGGAACGCCACAGCGGTGCGACCGGCGCGTCACCTGGGGGCGACGTAGACGTGCCTTGCGGCACGACGTTGCGTGCTATCGCGGCTTCGTTCGCGAAAGCCGGCTTATGCGGCTGCACGACGACGGTAGGAAGCGTGATCACGCACGGGCCATTGTGATCCCGGGCACTGAGCGGACGCTGTCGTCTTTTGCCTAAAAGCGTGCCTATAGATCTCGAGGCAAAGCGGGTGGGTGCACGGCCGTGTCCAAGGGTTGTTTTCTTTTTCGATGCGTGCAGCTTTGCTAGAATCGGTCGTTCACTGCCGCGTGCGCTAGTCCAAGGCGTCAACCTTTTAAACGAGCACGAAAAAAAAAGGGAAGCTTCTGGGTTTTTCTGTTTTTTTTTAATGACCAGGTAAAGAACACAAGCACGAAAGAAAGTGCTCAAGTGAACGGTAAAGACGTTGTCAAGAAGTTTGCGCAGATGAAAGCTGTGAGGTCAGCGAGAGGGACCGGGTGAATGGAGAATAGGATTATCCGTGGGATTACAACCAAATGCTACAAAGCCAATTCGGTTTCTCACAAAGTTAGTAGTTGATAAAGAATGTATTCTTCGTGTAACAAACAATACGTCGGCCTGAATTTTGCTGGGAGCATTTTGTTACTCCTTCTCATTACGAAAGTATAATACTATGTATTGATTCCGGTGGTTGTGATGTGTTATCTATCGGGTAACCACTTTTTATTCTCCTCTCTACTTTGACCCTCATGGAGATGCCATGGAGTGTGTGTAAATAACAAACAAACAAACATCTATGTGATAACAGTGGGCATGCGCAGTTTGTGCCGTGTTCTGCATGCGACGAGGTACAGAGTCCGCAATTTTCAATGCTTATATAATAAGGCTTATCACCATCATATTCCAAACATGCTTGTCATCGACGGGCTCTCAACCTTGCCGATGGACGTCATGCCAGAAAGCGCGCCCGTGTTATTTTATTTAGAACGTGTTGGATGAAGTCGATCTAGCCCATCACTAGGATTACTGGAGCAAAAGTTTTCCTTGTCATTTACTTCTCTTACCATTTTGTTTAGCGAGCAACTGACGTGTGGGCAGACTGTTTCCGAGGGAGTTAAAGAAACACAAAGCGAGCGTGACTAGCCAAATTGATATAAAGGGCCTGATGTTTATCAGTGAGTGGATAAAGAAGTTGCAGAAAGAGCTAAGATGAAATAGTGCCCGAATGTGGCAATAGAAAAAGCGCTTGCTTGCAACATGGCCTCCGAGATCGGAGATACACGTTGCTCATTTTTGGAAGTCATGTGTGCAGAAGCGTGGCTTCACAAAAAAAAAAAAGAGAAAGGAAAATTACCAGAGGCAGATTTGTCGCTAGTGTCTGCGGGACCTGGAAGTACTACGGTTCAGTTAGCATGGGAATAACGGATGCCACATGAATGTGCCCAAATTTCGTTTTTTTTTGTTGTGCATGTTTATTGCAATCGATTTCGGGACTTTCCAAATTTACCATATTCAACCGAATATTGCTTTGCAAACGCAACAAAATATAACGATCATTTATGCGTGCGGAGACATATTGCCTTCGTGCTTTAGAAGAACCTGATAGTTTGGAAATTAAGGAAAAGCAACTAAAGCATAATTAATAACAAGAATGTCTGAAGCCACCAGCAGGAAGCTTAAACAAATCTATTTACTACCCATAATTCCGGCGGTATAGCAAACCATGGCAGGGCCAAGGTTCCCTGTAGCAATTTTACTAGGAAACTGTTCGTAAAAGCGAGGTGTCCGAGAGTGACGCCGTCCGGTTTGGGAGGCTGTGACGGGAGCCTGCACTGGGAGTCCGTCTAGCGCATTCAGTCGTGCTGCTGTGTGGATTAACCCCAAAACTTTCACATCCCTCTAAGTTGACTGCCCTTCACAGCTCCAAAAATACAGATTAGATTCCTAACTGAAGTGAACAGCTCCTAGCCTGAAACCAGCTGAGGCTGCCAAACTGCCTCTGGTCATTATTTCTACTCCAAATACTATTCAGATAAATTTTGCGTGGTCGCGGCTTAGCTACCCTGTGCGCATCGCTTTTCCAGGTTGCGATTTCAACTAGCATTAGCCAGCTTTAGCTAAGCGGATACACGGGATCGAAATATTCATGCGCAGAACGCTATATGTCCCATAGAGTTTAGCCCGCGCGCGCTATTTCTCAGATGCGTAGCGTTACCGTCTTTGCCTGGTTTACGTAATAAACCAGGCAAAGACGGTGGCGGCTATCCGCCGTGGTTGCTCAGTGGCTGTGGTGTTGGGCTGCTGAGCACGAGGTCGCGGGATCGAAGCCCGGCCACGGCTGCCGCATTTCGATGGGGGCGAAATGCGAAAACACCCGTGTACTTCGATTTAGGTGCACGTTAAAGAACCCCAGGTGGTCGAAATTTCCGTAGTCTTCCACTATGGTATGCCTCATAATCAGAAAGTGGTTTTGGCATGTAAAACCCATAATTTAATTTAATTTATAACCTGGCGGCTGTTCCGGCCGGCCGCTTCGAACCGCATTTAGTGTTGCTTGTTTAGAATTCAGTTGGTTCGTCGCGAATGAATGTGTAAACTGTTTTCGCTTAATCTCAGGGCTCTTCGACGACAGAGTATCATGTGTAGCCACACGGAGTTTTCGACATCGCTTCTCGTTTCGAGCGCGTCGAGGCCTAACAAAGGAAACTCCCGTATGATAGCGCCGCCTTTCGGCAAAGTTGGAAGGTAGGCGGGTCAGCGTATGGCTTTCGATAGTGGGATCATCATCATCAGCCTGGTTACGCCCACTGCAGGGCAAAGGCCTCTCCCATACTTCTCCAACTACCCCGCTCATGTGCTAATTGTGGCCATGTTGTCCCTGCAAACTTCTTAATCTCATCCGTCCACCTAACTTTCCGCCGCCCCCTGCTACGCATCCCTTCCCTTGGAATCCAGTCCGTCACCCTTAATGACCATCGGTTATCTTCCCTCCTCTTTAGATGTCCTGCCCATGCCCATTTCTTTTTTTTTATTTCAACTAAGATGTCATTAACTCGCGTTTCTTCCCTCTCTCAATCCCCGTGAGAGTGGGATAACATATAATAAATAGCCCCGTTGGGCTTCTTATGATGCTGGAGTGCCTATGATCTAAATCATATCTCGTGATATGATTACAAAAAATTGGGCGCTTCGGTGCTCTTTCTTCTGGTTCATTTCATTACGAGGGTCTCGAATCCGGCAACATTGATCGCTTCAGGTAGCATGTGTGGGTTTATTGACCAGTTGCGGTCGCTCAAACAGATCACGCCGGCGGCAGAAAAGATTTTCCACATCCGCCGCCACAGCTTGAGTGGTGGCGCTGGCTAACACTCCCAGGGCTCGTTTTAGTAGTAAAACATTAATAACCCTGAAAGTGGATAGAAGCGGCACCACTGTAGCTCAATTGGAAAGAGCATCGCACGCGTACGGCGAAGACGTGGGTTCGTATCCCACCTGTGACCAGTTTTCTCATCCGCTTTCACTTCCAATAATTTGCTTACTTTCTGTAATTCATTCAATTAGTAAGCACAAATAATTTCCCGTATGTTGTCCTTGGGGCCTTTGTTGGCTTCTTATGATATGACTAATAAATTGAGGCGCCTCGGTCCCCTTTATTTTCGTTCATTATATATATATATATATATATATATATATATATATATATATATATACGCTGAGCAATTATGTCGCTTTCAAATACAGGCCGTATTTGGATTGGGTCTAAGTGAAAGAACGGTTGTGTCGAAGTGTACTTAGAATTAAGAGCATGTAGGTATTCGAAATCATTCCGGGACCCTCAATTATTACGTCTCCTTAAATGCAGTGTAGCCTTGTGACGTTAAACCCCAGCTCGTATTTTGAAACACCTCGCGCTCGTAAAGCAACGTCAATCGCACATTCGCCGTACTGTTCGACTGGCCATACACTGAAGCTGCTTAGCGTAATCACTCGGTGCACCTGAATCTGTGAAGTCATTTCTTCTTTCGAGAGCTGCGTTTAGGTAGTTTGCAATCCAAGGTTCAGGAAGTTCGTAAATAGAACGAAGCGACTAAAAGCAATGCGGGTAAAATTGACTACCGCTTTCGAGGACGATACCTGTATCTTGCGTGGAAACGAAAACCAGTTTTGCTTAGCGCTCGGACCACCTTAACAAAAGCCGATCTCGTGCGAAAGACCGAAAGGAAAATACACACAATCTCCACGTCCGTGGAACTTGCCTTGCTGCTTAACTGAGAAAACGCGGCAAAACATAACAATTAAAAAGAAGAAGCAGGAACGCGCTCCAAGCGATTAGCCCGCTTCTTACGAGGCGTGCAGAGAAGCCAGCAGGCTTTCGGCCCTGAACTTGAACTTGCCCGCGGTGGTATAGGTGCAAGAATGGTCGCACGCGAATCCTAGGGGGAGGGGAGGGGTGGGAGGGGGTCGACGAAACGCCACAAAAGACCAATAGCAATCGGCGACCGCGCCTCGCTAAATTGCCTCGTGTCCTAAAAGCAGCCATGATGTATGTGCCACGTCGTGTCGAGACGAAAAAAAAAAAGAAAAAAAGAGACTACCACCCTGGGGGCGACACGTCTCCGGTGCGCCGGGCCGTCGTCTCCACGCTGCTTAGCCCAATTTCGAAAGCGCCAGCAACAGCAACAGAGCTAATCCCGGGGCGCAAATCGAACGACCCCTCGGCAGGTGATTATTGCCACGCGAGGCACAACTCCGGCACCCTCCTTTCCCGCCCATCTCGTCTTTCTCGTGATTCTCTGCTCGGATGAGGAGCCCGAGGCAAAGCGATCAGCAAAGGCCGTTTATCCGCCGGGCGAGGTAAAACGCAACGCGGCGGCAGTGAGCACCCTAGAAAACCGACCTTGGCATTTGCGAGGAAAAAGAAAATAACGACGCGATGAAGGTGAACGACCGGATGTCCTGCACTCATCTTTGCCTGCGCTGTTGCGGGAAAGAAGACGCTCGGCCCTCGCCCAGTTCGCATGTTCCTTTTTTTTATTATTTTTTTGTTTTCACGGCCACCGCCGTCGGGGATTGCCCTCGCCTCCTCCCTTCGTCTTCACGCTGCGAGCACGCCGCCGCCGGCACGAGTCTTCCGCGTTTGCCGGTTCCGCCATTGGCCCCCCTCTCCCCTCCTCCCAACCCGTTTCCTCTTCTAACCGATATTTCGACCAGCAAGGTCACGCGCCGCCAGCCGCGCAGCGACCAAGGAGGGAGACCCACCCCTCCTCCCGAGAGCGCTTGGTGGCTTCGCGCAGGTGTGTGTGTGTGCGTGAGGGTGGCTGGGTGAGCACGGCGCCAAGGGTGAAGGTCAATGTGTTTGCGGTGCTGTGGGCGCTGCGCCCCCCCCCCCATCCTCCCTCCGCCAGACGTGGCTTCTCTTCTTCCCCTCCGCGTGTTCCACCACTGGGACCGCGTATGTCTGAGCGGAACGAGACGTTACGGCGGCAGCAGTTGCTCGTCGTTTGCTGCTCCCCGCCGCAACCCCGGTGACCTCCTTGCATTTCCTAGGAGGACCGCTTCGCCCAAATTAATTTTGGTTTTTCGAAGGCAGGCAGGGCGCGTTCTCGGCTGACAGCCGTCAGCCCACTGCGGGTTTGCTACGCACGCGTCTGCGAGCCGGGGGAGGGTGGGGGGTACCGGCGAAATGTCTTTATTATGTTGACGTCCCTAGTGTTCCGGTTGCTTGAGTACGCTGCGTGCAGAAAGGAAGTACATGCACCTTGGTTTTTGAATGACTACTTGTTTGCGAAGTTGTCTGCGGAGACGTGGCTCAGCTTTTTCAGTAGGTTGCTTCCGTTCCGAAAATTGGCACACCTAACCAAAGAGGCTTTGCTTATAAAAACGTTATTTTTCTTTTGTTCCTTGCAGGCGCTACTCGCACCATAAAGCTCAAGCCGTGCCAAAACAGGGTGACCAGCCAAGAAGGCACCTGCATGTTTGCCTGGGACTGTTTCAGCGCGGGTGGTACCCACCTCACATACTGCACAGACTCTTTTTACACGGGTAGCTGTTGCAAACTGCCGCCCGGGGTCGTCGTGCAGCAACACGACATGCCTTCGGAACCTGCCAACAGCATTGATTCGGTGCCATACGAGGGTGACGATGACTACAAGAAGAGAACGAAACGCCCTCCGACGAGCACGCCCAAAACGACGTTGCATATGTCGTCCAAGACAACGCAGCCAGTTACCTTCGCGGTGACAACGCTGAGCCATACACCATTGCCAACCACTACGGGGGCTACACCTTTTGTAGGTCTCTCGACGTTTACGCCAGGCCTAATCACGTGGAGGCCTCACGAGACTACTTTGCCGTTTCTTCCCGACGAACCGCCATCAACAGTGCCAAATGATTACGAGTCAAGTGCCAGCGTACCGGACACGACAACATTTCCGACCACGACTGCTAAGAAACAGACCACGCGAGTGCCTGTTCCGACCACGCGAGCGCCTGTTCCGACCACGCGAGCGCCTGTTCCGACCACGCGAGCGCCTGTTCCGACCACGCGAGCGCCTGTTCCGACTACGCGAGCTCCTGTTCCGACCACGCGAGCTCCTGTTCCGACCACGCGAGCTCCTGTTCCGACCACGCGAGCTCCTGTTCCGACCACGCGAGCGCCTGTTCCGACCACGCGAGCGCCTGTTCCGACCACGCGAGCGCCTGTCACGACCACACGGATACCAATCGTGGCGAGCACATTCCTCACTCCTGAAGAAACAACGGGAGCGAAAACTTCAGAGTCTGCTCCCCAGACGACAACGAAGGTCACAACGGAGCAACCAGTCGAAACGAGCAGCAAGCCAACGGAAACGGTCGCGTACGGTACAACGTCCCAGGATTACACGAAGTCTACGGAGGCGCCCACGACTTCCACACAAACTCCAGCCGACGACACCACAACAACACAGGCCACTACGCAGAGGCCATCCACTACGTCAGTTCAGAGTCACACGTGGATCGTCAACGAACGAGAAACCACGATGGCTATTCCGCAGTCTGTTCCGACGGAGCAGACGTGGGTGGTAGTCGACGAGGCCGATGCCAGTGGTCAGCAGACAACCACACCGACGCAAAGTGAAACCGCCAGCCAGACCACTTCCACCTCGTCGATGGCAGACTGGTCCACGGTGACCGACATGGTTACCTCGATATCGTGGGTCGACATGACGGAGCTATCTACGACGCAGAAGCCGCCGCCAGATGTACCCGACACAACGCCGCTACCGTCGGAACCTCCTCCTCCGCGTAAACCAGTTCCTCCTACCGCGTCTACCACCGTAGCGACGACTTTGAGTGCCGCCACTGGCACTGATATCGCGGCGACAGATTTCGTCACTGTCAGCCCAGACTCATCGGAGGCGCCCTCACTCGAACTGGTAAGCGCTACGGCTCCTGCGACGTCCACCAAAGAAGAAGTTATTACGCAAGCGCAGACAACCACTCAACGGCTGACGTCAACTGCGCGACCGACTACCTCCCAGCCCGCCACTCCTACGCCAGAGGTAGCCACGACGACTACCACGCGGCCAAGGCCCATACTTACGACTCTCGCGCTCACCACACGCCGCACTCCGACAACCACTGCACAAGAGACGACAGTCCCGACCACGACAACAGCTCGTACGACGTGGAAGTACACGACGGTGCCGACCTACACCGTCTCGGAAGAGCGCAAGACCACGACACAAGCGCCGACGACGAAGAGGGCAACCACGCCTCCAACGACTGTTCAGTCGACACTTCCAAAAGCAACGACCACGACAACTGTGCCGACGACTACGGTGACAACGGGGCCGACGACCATTTCTCCTGACAAGGACATTCGGAAAAGTAAATGCACGCTCTACCTTTCCTTCTAGCACAAATTACGATCCTAGCGTGAGCAATTTCGACGGCGAATTCTCATTACGTGAACTTTTCCAGTATGCGGCCGGCCGAGGACAGTACCAAGCGCGAGGATTGTGGGCGGCGAACAGACAAAATTTGCTCAGTGGCCTTGGATGGTGAGTGTTCTTACGTGGTCATTGTTCAACGATTGGCTGTCTGATGCATTTATTTATGCCTGTAGAGAAAGCTGTCTGTTTATTTTCTGAACATGATCACCGCCTGAAAGAAATAGGCTGGCTATACGCCCCACTATACCTACTCCGTATTAGGAGCAATTATGGGTTATTTTCATTTTACTACATTGAAGCGATATTTCGGACCACTTTACCGCGCAGCGCAGCACTATCCGCATGGATGGATGGAAAACTTTAATAAGGTCCTGAGGTACGCGAATCAGCGCATTGCGGGCCGCTCCCACGTTAGGAGAGTCAGGCCTTGCCCGACCGCCGCATCGTGGGCCCTCTGGACAGCCCATAGTTGCGCCCCGGCATCAGGGCTCTTGATAGCGGATAGCCACTTGTCTTCACTGATTTCTTCTGTGCCTCGTAACGAGGGGCAACGCCAGAGCATATGATCTAGGCTAGCGATGTCATTGCAGTGCCTGCAAGAGCTAGTGGCTTAGGTGTCGGGATAAATTTTGTGGAATAAAGCCGGGTTTGGATACGAGCCTGTTTGCAGTAATCTGAGGGTCAATGCCTGCGCTCTATTTAACTTCTTGTGTGGAAGGGGAAAGTCTCTCCTGCCGAGATAAAAGTGCTGCGCAATTTCGCCGCATAATTTTATTTTTATAAGCAACTTGTTCACATTTAGCTCTTTAGCTTACGAAATTAACTCCTGTGTTTGCAAAGAGAAAAAGACCTCTTGCACGTCTTCGTTACAAACGTTATTGCAATATGTGTATTTGTTTTCTTTCTCTTGTGGGTGGTGGTAACAGCTTTATTAAGACTCTGCTCAGTTATGATCTGGCAGGCCTGAGTCCTAGGATGGCCCCTCACGAGGAGCGACCCTTTCGGCCCAGGCAACGAGGGCTTTTTGTAGTTTTTCATCCGGCGTTCTGAGCAGCTCCTCCCACGTCTGTTGCGAGGGAGTTGGCAGGAGCGACCTGGGAGGCGGTAAGCCCTCGCACCCCCAAAGAATGTGATTTTAGGTAGCCAATGTTTGATTTGTGCAGTTTTGACATATTGGGTTCCGTTGCCCGTTGGTAATTATGGCTAGGCAGTGTGGGCTGGGGAACGATTTAGTTTGGATTCGACGCAGGATCGAGGCTTGCGCTCGCGTGAGGCTTGCGATTGGAGGCGTAGTTCATCGAGAGTGAGATACGTTAACAAACAGAAACCCTGCCACAATCTTTGAAAAGGTTCTGGCGTGCTGCTTGTACAGAAATAGGATGTTGTATAGCTGTAGGAAACTAGACTGATTCGTTGCGATTGATCGATAGATTGATTGGCTATAAGTGAAATGACTTTCTTCTCGTGCACTTGCAGATATCCCTGCGGCAGTTCAAACGAAACAACTTCCTGCACAAGTGCGGAGCGGCGCTACTCAACGAATATTGGGCCATCAGCGCGGCCCACTGTGTCCACAAGTAAGCACCTTAGCATAATAGACAGAGTTCAGTTGAGTGTACTGGTTTAGCATAGAGGAGGCTAGTTGCTAGTTGGTCGTGTAGGGTTTTATGGCGCAAAAGCAACTGAGGCTATGATGCGGCACGTCTTAGTCGCACGCAGTAGCCGACTTGTGAAACAACTTTGGTGCGCATAACATCGCATCGTTCTGTTTACGTTACATCCGCTGCTGTGGGTAGTGGGGCAATGGTGTCCCGCTGTCATGCGCCACGTCTTCGTGACACGTGACGAGATCACGTGTTCTACTCTCGGACCTGGAGGCCACACTCAGATTACGGCGACATGAAAAGGTCCAGCGACATCGCGTATAAAGTACCCTAGGTTCCTTTAATCCGAGCTTGCTTCTCAGTGAGGGGTCGTTCATGACAATGCCGCTCAATTCGCACAAGAAATCCAGCAAAACTTGACAATCAGCTGAAAGTCACACGCTTTTATGCAAAATTTCTTCTCACTCTCATTACTTAAAACACAGCATTAGATAAAAGTTATCAGATAATCATACATATTTGCCTTCAACCTATTCCTCATGAATGGAGGTTGAGCTTATGCAAGTATTCATTTGGCACCCTTCTTTTCAGAATAGAGTAATTCATTTATTTATTTTTCTTTTGCCTGAAGTTACCACAGCCCAGTTCCTACAAAGTTAGCATAGCCCAGTTCACGAAATTTCAGTGGTGTGAATGTTGAAACTATGGCCATGGTGAGGAATGGGCGACAAGAACATGTTCAAGTGATTGTATACGATACTTCTCAGTAAAGCTCATGTGCGAAGTCACGCTGTACCACTCGATGGATACTACAGATGCACCAACTGCAACGTCGCGGGATCAAATGCCGGCCTCGGCAGCCGCATTTCGATGGGGGCGAAATGTACTTAGATTTAGGCGTACGTTAAAGAACCCCAGGTGGTCCAAATTATTCTGGAGTCCGCCACTACGGCCTGCCTTATAATTAGATCGTGTTTTTGGCACGTAAAACCCCATAATTTATTTGATTTCACCAAACGTAACTCGGAACGCTTTACAATCTAAGAATCCACCAGCGACAAGCAATACTAAAGAAAACTTATTAAATAATAGGAAATAAAAATGTGTGTTTGAGCAGTAAATGTTACAAAATAGGTCCTCATGCAAATGTATTTTTCAAATTCTAAACGCCTGATTTATGCACCTACTACCCTGCTAGAGGAACGCTGCTGCAAAAATAAATTTCTGGCCTGATGTCGCAAACAAACAAAAAAAAACTTATCGTTGCGCCTTAACAGTTTTGAAGAAATAAATTTCGTAAACGAATCACATGAGTTCTTGATAATAACCAAAGGTATTGCCATTTTTTAAAACGTTTTTTTCACGTCAATTTGTGAGGCCGTGACCTCGACGGAAGTGGGCATGCCTTATGGATAGCTGGCTTGTCGCGTATTCCAGCGCTAACTGCACGTTACCGCTGGAAGATAGATAGGCGTTGCTGCGTTCATAGAGGACATCCAGATTGCATGGTAAGTTTGGTATGCTAAACTGCGGTTGTGCGTGTTCTTAATCTTTGGCTCTTTTGTTAATCCCCCATCACGCACTACGCTATAGATTCACGTAGTAGAGCGCCCCAAATCATGTTTGGGAATTTACCTGTGAATATATTGCCCCGTTGAAGTGACGGTAAAGAACAGAGTAGCAACACTGTCTGCTCTTCTCTAGTTTCGTTCGTCCAGCGGCGGGGACCGGCATGCCTTACCTAACCTAACCGGCACCTGTAGACGATTTTTGTTTGACCAAAAAGAAAGCCAATCAAGAAGTTCATTTGCCATTCTCAGCAATTCTGTGTAGTTGTGCGACGATAAGCAAATACTTGTGTTATCAGCATATATTGCAAATTTTGCTTGTTGATAAATAGATACTATATCATTAAGATAAATGCTGTGAAAAGTAGCGGTCCCTGAATACTTCCTTGGGGTACACGTGAAATTATTTGTTTTGGCTGTGATTTGAATTCATTTACCTAGACAAATTGGTGCCCGTTGGTGAGAAAGAGCGATAGTAATGCGAGTGTTGTGGCCCCTCACCTCATAACATTTTAGGTTACCGAGGAGAATATTGTGATCGATGTGGTCAAAAGCCTGCGTGTATTTAACAAATATAGCGATTGTTAATGACCTATTCTCAAAGTTTCTTAATATGTACTCTTTATGATCTAAGAGTGCCAGCTCTGTGGACTTGTGCTTCTAAAATCCATACTCTGCTTCATTTATAATGTGATATCTGCTACAAAATGATGACAGCCAATTTTGGATAATTTTGTCCAAGCCCTCTGAAGAAATTGGGAGGATCGATATTGGGCGATAGTTTTTTACATTCTGTTTGTCTCATTGTGTGTGTGTGTTTTTTTAATGGGGGTTACTCTAACAGTTTTCATTCTCTCAGGAAAAGCACCACAATGCACAACCTGTATATGTACAAAAAAATTTGGGTGATTTCATATATGACGTATTTAATAGGCCGTATCTCTAGGTCGTCTGTCACAGAGCTACGTGATTTTTTAAGGTTCAAATAAATGGCACACACCTCAGCAGAATCAGATGGCGCGAAACAAATGCTATTTCTAGGTGCTGTGATATCATTAGCGGGACGAGAATTCGGGTCAGAATTCTTGGTTAAATGTATCAGCAAGTTCCTGGTCTTTTACTAGGCGTCCGTTTAATAAAATTTCTTGTGGTGATTCATATCCCTTCTGTTTCCGTCCCGTAAGAGCGCTTATATTGTTGCACAGTTTATCTGTTTGTCCGGTGCAAGATTCAAACTCCCTAAATATAATACGCGTCTCTTGCCATTCTTAAACCTTTTGTTAACCTTTTTCTGAAGGTCCTAAACAATTTAATGTGTGAAGATTTTTGAGTTTTTAAAAACTTCGCATGCAACCTGTCTCGTTTTCTGTTTTCCTTAAAACCTCTTTCGTTATCCAAGGCTTTCGAATCTCGACTTATTTTCGCTCTTTAGAGAAGAAGTGTTTCCTGTATACTTCCGTAAAATTACTATTGAAGGTATCATAAGCCTTTGCTGCCCTGTTTTTTTAGAATATCTTTATCCCAGCAGGTACCTCGCATCTCGATCAGAAGTGCTTCTAGAGAGTTTTCAGCGATGCTTTGCAAGGTTGTAGACTTCTTCATTTTCTTTGCGCCTTCGAGTGCTTGAACAGACACACATATTGGCATATGGTCTCCTATGCAACAACTTTCATGGTCTCCTATGCAACAACTTTCATCGAAGGCTCCTGGGCAATCGTTGGTGCTTGCATACCTGCCAGAAAATACAACACTATTCGAGTCGCGCATACCATCCGACTGCACAAAGCTCAGCGAGAACATGCTCAACAGATAGCAACAATGATAACGTTCGAGTAAGTTCCAAATTATGCAGGGCGCGTCTGGCACTGAACGATAACTTTATAATTTATTACCGGCTGAAATGTAGTCCTGGGAAAAAGAATAAATAAGAACCCGTGTAAATATGGTCGCGGATTCGATTTCCCACCTAGGCAGTGTCATCAATTACGTTTACAGGTCGAATGTAAGAATTTTGTTCCTTAATTGCGCTAGCCTCAATAGCGCTGCGAGCTACCCGATATTACGCAGCGTCACGAACATACGCTATCTCATAGCCCATGCAGGCACGTAAGTGTGCTAACGTTCCCACGTAAACCTGCAACTTTGAGGCGTTTAACTAAATCAGTCAGTCATTGAATGCACTATATGCTACAAAACTACGTGACACGCTGCCTAGCGTACATCGTGCAGCCGGTTCTCACCTTGTCGACCGATGTGCCTGCATTGGTCAACAGTGGATTCGGAACAGAAGCCTCCGTGATTAGATTTTCTGGTACTCGTTGGTAAACTGGTTTGTGATGGCCATCGCCATCGATGAGCCTATGCATACCGGAACACACAAGAATTTCAAGCCTCCTTTTAACGCGAACAGCAAGCTTTGCCTACTCAGCAGTTTTGAGTCTATCTATTTGTCTAACATATTACGCCGATACAGTGCCCCAAGTTGTCTACCTGCTGGACCCACCAGTTATGTGCTCCTGGTCGTGATGCCTCATGGTCGTTTGATTGTCGTCATTCTAGCTTCGTGATATCTTACTCTCGTCATGCCATCGTCGTCCCGTCGTCTATCCCGACCTAGTGGCCGAAGTTGTCTGACAGCTAGCTTGGGCCACTAAGTACGCCGTCATTCTAGCTTTGTCATCCGACACTCGTCGTGCAGATGTTGCCACGCCACCGTAGTTGTACAGTCATCGTGCATTCGTTGTCGCATCGCCATAGTAAGGCCGTTGTCATCGTTAAAACGCCGTCACTTCTCGTCCGACCCAGTGGTCCAAGTTGTCTAATAGTTTGGGCCACTAGGTATGAGTTACGGATGTGTGTTCTTGGTTTGTGGTGGTGGCCAGAAATGACGCTCCTCGATGACTCAAGTGCGCGCTGGCAACGCGAAGGAAGAGCCAGGATCTGGTGGAGAACAGCGTTTATTTCCGCTGCAAAGCGTACGGCCGAGCTACACCTAGACGACTTTCCCCGTCTCATTCCGAGTGCCCTTATTAACGCGAGAGCGTTAAAAAGCCCGTGTCGCAGGAAATCCGGCGTCGGCGTCCCGCGTCGGCGTCGTTACAGCAAAAAAGATATTTTCGAACGACCCATACCCATGCCCTCCATGTTGCTTCAAGAGGAGTACGGTAGCGCGATTAAAAGACGGGACAAAAGAAGACACATAGGGACACACACAGCGCTGTGTGTGTCCCTATGTGTCTTCTTCTGCCCCGTCTTTTAATCGCGCTACCGTACTCCCCTTGAAGATGCATTACCAACAAGCCCACATTGCAACCCTCGTGAACTCCATGTTACGCAATGAATTTACTGAATTAATTGAATGTATCAGGCTAAAATACGTGGAAAAATCGTAAGTTACGACTTACACAAAGCCTACAGACATAATAGATCTCGTATTGCAATTTGACAATACGAGAAAACAATTCTGTTCCACGAAAACTCGCAGAAGCCACTTCACATACACAGACCGGCCGCGGCGTCCGCTATTCGCGCGCGCAGGCGCGAGGGGTGTCTTGGCGGCCACGGAGCGGCGCGCCTGGTTCCTTACACGTTCCTGTAATCCTTACATCCTGGATCTGGATCCTTACCTGGATCCTTACATCCTGGATCCTGGATCCTTACACGCCTGGTTCCTTCCTTCCTTAGCTCCACGTGGCGCTCGCCTCCGTCGCGTCACGGTCCACGCAGGTGGTCGCATTTCTACCACAAAGCCCGGCTTCGTTCGCGGCCAGCGTTTCCCGGTAAACATTACAGTTACATGCGCTCCATTTGCTGGGAAGCGTGAGAATTAGTCAGGGATCTTTGAATGCTGTCATGTTCCACCCTTACAGACGAAGCTTTAACCGTCCTCCAAATAACCGTCCTCCAGACAACCGCAACGGAAACGCGTGCCTTCTTTGACTGTATCTTCTTGCTCCCGCCCCTACGGGAGCAACACTCATCTCGTCCAACCCAGCGAGCGTTTTCCAGTCACTCGCTGCCGTTTATTTGCCCCTCCCCCCTCTCCCATCATGCCCGTTTGAGCAAACAGTGACCGATTGGTGGCCCTCTGGGGCAATATGGATTGAAAAAGGCACATCTTTTGGAGTCCGCCTTTTTTCATTTTCCTCTGCCGCACGCCGCTGGGAATGTTTTGATTTGTGTACCTGCACCCATGTTCAGTGCACGTCAGTTGTGCGTTACGTTGATTGCGAATAATTATTAATGGCTTCTTCGGGGCAGCATGTCATTTCTGGAAGGCATGTAGCACTCGCCGACTACTGGTTGAATGGGCCTCCGTGCGCTGTTCTGCTAACAGTGTGGCCGATAAAGACACGCCGAGTTCCGTCTCCCGACGCGGCTGCCTTGGAGTTTCTTGTCGCTAATTTCACCACTTGCGCATCGCTTTTTTCTTACACTTTCTTTATGCACTTCCCACATTCAAGAAGTCTTCAAGCGCAGCCCTCCACGCCGAATTTACCAAAACGGCGCACTTGTTTACATCGACATCTACAGTCACAAATCGTTCCTAGCGTCAAATATTGGAGAAAAGCTGCATCGCTGATATGAAATAATGTCAAAAAGTAGCAAAGCATACATACGCTCTCTGTGCATATGAGCCGCGTTGTTACACCCTGAGGTGAGTCAATACGAGCGGCCGAGTCACTCAAACAACGGCAATTGTGATCCAGGTACGCACATTACGGACTCTTAATTTATGTGTGATTCTCGCTTTTACTTTAGTAATGAGTGATTCTCGCCTTTTTGCGTGTCATAACCCATTATTAGAGGCCACTGTGCTCGCATAAGCGCTCATTTATAGGCCTTGTTGTTTTCTCGCGAGAACGCGAATACCATTGCCGACACCGTTGGTAACTGTGTGAGGCAGTTGTTTATGCTGCTTCATCGAATGCACCGTCTCGATGTTTCCCGTTTGACGGAAAGGTAAACAGTGCACCTCCGGAATTAACAAATGTGACAGCATAACCCACCCATCAACGTAGCGAATGCGACCGGCAGCCCACGGGAAAGGTGACGTCAACGGTGGCAAAGCACTGTCGCCGCTTGCCACTTAGTGTGGCGCGCTGCGCGAAGTAAGTTGATCTCAAATCGCTAAGGCCAGAACTGAACTATGCAAGTAGTTGTCTTCTTCCTAACGTCTTTCTTTTCCGTTTAGGTCCGCCGGTAGCGCGCGCACGAACAAGACGGCGCGAGGCCTAACCTTCGCTGAACAGGGTCAACATTGGCTCAAACTTCGGGTGCACGGCTCTCAGAGGGCTGAAGCTTGCGCCTTTCAACTACGTAGGCGTGCTTTGACTCATTTTGAGTGCGAATAACTAGATATACAAGAGAAGGTGCTGGCTGCTATCATGTTTTCGGTTCGACGGCCGATCGCGCTGGGTTCCCCGAGGATAGTAGCAGCAGAACTTAAGAACTAGCAAAATTAGACACCCTTTTGACATCCACTTCCCCGAGATAGGGCAGCGCGACCTATTCAAAAACGTCTCGTGACTGATCCGCTAGGGCAGAGCGCAGGTGCCTCACACCGTGACGAAGGCGGATTGCCTTTCTCGCTCAAGGAGCCGCCGTCAAGGCTCAATTCCACGAAACACACTTTCCACGCGTGCTTTGTCATCTCAGGTGTCACCTGTGCTTGGGGACGCCGTCACGGCTCTCAACATAATTTCCTTGAACTCGGAATGACTTCGGCGATACTGCAGCTGCATCCTTTACAGAGAACGCAGCCAAAAAAAAAACATGGCGAACCGCAGCAAATGGCCCTACTTCTACACGCTCTCAAAAGGACTCCTTTCCGCTCAAGAATGTTACAGGACACTTGTTCGCATAACATGAGAAAAAAAAAACGCATTGTTTCAACGGCGAAAAAAAGAACATATGCAACAATGACCTCAATTTGAACCCTTGCTGGTTCAAACATGTTGCCGGCGATGTCCTGGTAGCGCGACACACACACAAATAAACAAAAACTGCACTTAAACATGTCAGATCACACACGAAGCGATCGTCCTCGCATCTGAGACACGCTCCGAACTCTCTCGGGTTCTGCAACCACTCTCAATGGGAGCAGTTGGCACATGGTAGCTTAACAGCCTAAATCTGCGCAGTTTGGATCGTCAACAGCACGACACTAACAGATATTCTATCAATGCACTCTAATGTCTAACACTGACTGCCAAAGTACCGTGCCTATATGAACACCTGCAAAAGTACCATTTCTGTTCGGACGTCGAAACATACTGCGACCTTATCATAGTCAGCCCAGTTATAGCAACCTCCCCCCCAGACACACACACAAAGAAGCGGTCTAACACAAAAATACAAGAATCCTCGGCGAAATCAAAGCAAAACCACAAGACACAAGAACCAGTGCTTTACATGTAACACCACATCTAAAAATTCGAGGTAGAAATCGTGGACACAGTAAAATAAGGGCACTACTTGAACACAATGATAAACATATACCCTGTATTTCAGAACAAACAAAACATCGCACACCCAAGGTCCAAGGAGAAAAAAAGTGCTCGTTTCTATATTTCCTGACTGAGGCGCGAAAGGGCATCAGCAACCTTATTGAGCGCACCAGTTATCTCTATGATTTCCAGATCATACCTTTGAAGCGCCAACGCGCAGCGTGTGAGCCTTGCACTGGAGGCAGCCGAGCGGGTTTAAAAAATCAGTGGGTCGTGGACAGTACTAATCCTTACCTTCGTGCCCAAAAGCCACGTGTATAGGCTCTGTAATACCTATAGAATCGCGAACGCCTCCAGTTCGATTGCAGGCCATTTCTCCGGCGCAGGGGTTAACTTTTTACTGAGGAATGCAACAAGGCGCTTATCTCCATCGGTTGTCTGAGGAAGGCAAACGCCAACCGCTTTTTCTTAGTCGTCCGTGGTCAAGTAGAATCCCTCACCCGGGATTGGTGTTGTTAAGTCAGGGACTGATGCGGGGGGCCTCCTTCAGTACATCGAATGCATGCTGTCACACGTCAGAAGAGAGACTTCAAAGACTTTTAGCTAGAGGACTACGCCTATGTCTAGGAGTTCCACGAGTGACTTCGAGTTCTCTTGTAATAGCTGAGGCTCGCCAATCACCATTCCCAGTTATGCGAACTACAGAAACATGCCGGCATTATTTCCGTCTTCAAACCCAGCATAAAAACCACCCATTGGCTCTAGACATAATGAAACGAGATAGAAGTTATGTTCATATAGAAATTGAAAAAAAAATTTCACATATTGCCAGGAAATGAATTTTGGAACTCAGACATCGAATATCCTCCATGGCTGCTTACAGTTCCAAAAATCGAATTATCAGTAGATGGGATATTCAGCAAAAGAGACATGTTCATTCGAGCTGCTCAACAACTAGCGCTGTACCAGATATATATGCGGTATTCAGGATACACACACGTCTATACAGATGGCTCCAGTACAGCAACCTGTTCAACTTCATCATTCATTATACCATACCTCAACAAACAAGAATCATTTAAGTTATTTCGTGCGACTTCGTCTACAACGGCTGAACTGTTCGCAATCCTATGTGTGGTAAAATTTATATTGTCAGTAACAGAAGCGCAAAAATGGGTAATTTTCAGCGATTCACAGACGGCTCTAACATCACTCTGCAGCACAAAGGGGAAAACATTCAGCGACAGTATAATACATGAACACTTAAAAACCTCACAAAGGCAAGCGAAGAGAAACATGCAATAGCATTCCAGTGGATACCAGGGCATTGCAACATTCCTGGCAACACAGCAGCCGATGAAGCAGCACGACAAGCGCACCTGAAAGATGATACGGTTCCGCTCCCAATATCAAAGAATGAATTACGCTGCATTATAAGGACAACGTCTTTCAACATGTTTAGAAACACTTGGTTTGACCAGAATTCTAAGAGCTCTGACTTATATCATATTGATCCATTTATTGAATTCAAATTTTTATTGTTATTAGATAGAACTATGGAAACGCTTATTCATCGATTAAGGCTAGGCACTGCCTACACAAAGCATTTCTTACACAGAATTGGCCGAGCGGAAGCCCCCGAATGTGATTGTGGATTTGTAGATGAAGATATATATCACCTCCTTCTAGATTGCCCACATCACGACACACCAATATGCCGACTTAAATCAGCGCTAAGTAAATTAGACCGCAGACCTTTTACTTTAAGGAAACTTTTGGGCCCTTGGCCAACAAGCCAACAACGGCCTTGCAGAAGAGCGCTTTAAAAGCACTAAAGACTTTTCTTGAAGACAGCGGCATCGTTGGACGTTATTAGTGCTTTCATTGTTCTGTTCATTTCAATGTCACTCTACATGTGCATCTGTTTGGGAATTATGTTGAATGTTTTGTTGTGACTGTATGTGCTAATATATTTACACGATGTATATACCACCCGCTGACTAGACAATGTGTTATTAGGCGACAGTATCGTTTGTACTTTTGAGAGTTTCCACTACATAAGTGTGGAGACATTTGCCATGTATATTGTGTGTACCCGCTGACCCGCTGTCTAGAAAATGTGTTATTAGGCGACAGTATCGTTTGTACTTTTGAGACTTTCGACTACATAAGTGTGGAGACATTTGCCATGTATATTATATGTACCATGTGTTCCTTACGTCATAGTCTTCCTGTGGAAACGTTGCGTTATAAGTCCTGGTGCTTGTGTGAAAAGATTATTTGATATGTAACAGTGAACCCTGAATGATGTATGACGGAACCACCCAAAAGATAAGGAGAACCCGGCGCCTTAAATTTCGCGCCAACATCTCCTTATATCATGTCAATAAAGAAAAAATGCATGCTGTGACTCCGTGGTCCGTGGCAACGTATTTGTGAGTCTCTTGTTCGTTAGCGCCGTCAATGGCAGCACAAGCCTTGAGCAATCTGGGGCGCACTCTCGATAATAATTGAGAAGTCCCAGAACACTCCTCAGTTCTTTCTTCGTTTCTGGTAGTCTGAGCTGCTGGATGCCGCGAACCCTATCTGAATTAGGATCATGAATGCCAGATCCTAATTCATATGCCCCAACTACTTTGCCCACGGATCGCTCATTCGCCTCTCCACTTCGCTTTTGCGAGCCATCGGCACCTTGTTTGTGTGCGCTCGGGACTGCTTAGCCCTCTGAACCAGTGTGATTTTGTGCTCTCCCCGCTCGCATCGACCTGGCCACATTGACATCACCTCTTGAAGACCAGCCAGCAGTCTACTTAGCTCCTCTTTCTGGTGATTGTTCAGGTTACTTGCCTTCGTGGCCACCAGGCCTTGTTCGCGAGGCGTAATGGCATGTGGTACAGTCCCAAGGCTGCCTAATTCTAAGTCAGCCACAGACACTACGCCCACATTATTAGTTGGCGCATAGTAGGGTCTCATTTTATTCGTGTGCACCAATTTCTCAGTGCCCGCGAAATCCACTAGCATGCAGCTTTCAGCACACCTTCCTTCCTTCACAACTGGAGGACCACGCCATTTCGGTTGTATCTTGCCTCCTGCTGCATTCTGTTTTACAAATACCTGATCGCCTATGCTAAACCCTTTCTCCCTATAGCGCGCAAGCTGCATTTCTGTGAATAGTTCCTTTGCATCTGATGATACCGTCCGTTGACTACTGGTTCTTTCGCAAAAGAGCATTCAGTAGACAGCCTAAGCCGCTCACTTACTTTTGCACGACACACCTGCAACGGATCTCCGGCGGTGCCCGTGTTAGCAACGCTGACCTGCTCTCTTCGGCCCTCTGAAGCCGGTTCAACCGCCTCCTTTTCCGAGATCTCGCTGTTTCCATCGTTTTTTCTCTCATCACCAAGCTTTACCTTGACCTCGCGGCATGCGTCGTCCTCATCACCTGTGTTGGGTTCTTCACTGACAGCATGCTGCGCTATGTTATCGCAGCTGGTATAGGTTAGGAAATCTAAATAATTTCCCGTCGCAAAAGTACCCTCTTGCTCCGACGATCCCTCCTAAGCCACACTCAACGCTTTCGAGGTCACGCCGCGACTCGTTCAGGGCATGACAAAGACTTTCATAGTCGTCAGAAGTCAGTAGCAAGTCAGTGTTCGTGGCCACTTGCAGAGTCGCTGCGCAGTGCAACGGTACGCGCTGAGTAGCATTGCCTAAATGACACGGATGGCCGAGGGGAACATGCACAATGCCTGCCTGCAGTAACAGCTTGACTAAATGTTCCCGTGAGCTTCACGTGACCACTGCTCTGCTTCAGAATCTGAATTGGTACTTTGCTTGCTTTTATTACGGTGGTGTCCGCACCTGAGTCAATGCGAGCTGTGCAGGTACTTTCTCCAATGAAAATCCGTACTCGCATATTTCCAAGCTGCATGCTATGCAACTCGCAGGGGGATGTCCTTCACATGCGCCTTCATTTTGCGCGGCTACAATCCCTCCGAAAGTGCCCCAGCGCTCCGCAAGCGAAGCACAGCATGCGGTCAGCGCTTAAATTACTCGCATAATGCTATCTGCATTGTAGGATATGCGGTAGCTCTTTTACCATCATAGTCTCGAGGTGGCTTGTTCTCACTTTATGCGACATGCTTTCCTCAAAGTTTGCGACGTGCTCGGTTAAATCTTTCCCCAGCAGTCAGCTTTTCATCTCGCCTTAAGTAACAAATAACCTATTGTTAGGCCGCATAAGTTGCTTCAGTCTATCCCCAATGAGCAGGGCCTGCAACTGCTCAAATGACTCTACTTCTCTGCTGCTTAAATAAGAGCAGTACATCGTTACTAACCTCGCCGCTACCTGACTCCATGACTCGCCTGTTTTCCTTTTTATGTCCAGGAATCGCCTGCGGTACTCTGTCGGAGTCATTTTGAGCTCCTTAAGTACCTTCTCTTTGAGCTCTACATAAGAAAGGTTAACGCTCAATGACTGACAAATCACGAACATCCTCACCGTATCGCTGAAGAAAGGCAATACCAGGGCGCCCTGCATTTCATCAGGAATTTAGAGGATCTTCAACAGTGGTCGGCGTTCTTAAACCACGCCGGGATCATGCTGTCGTTCGCGGGCATGGGGGCGAGAACGGCTCTTAACTCTTTAGCGTACTTGCCTATGCCACTCGTCTCACTCCGTCTTTGCGCTGCATCTTGTGTTACGCCCGAGGGTTTCAACTTCTCCATCTCAAGCTGAATCCTAAAGGCTTCCATTTCTACTTTCATCTTGTGGGCACGACCCAATTCATTAGGGCTGCCATTAGCCTCCGAGTTCCTATCTGCGTCGTCCATGTTGCCTAGCTCCCAGAGAGTGTCGAAACGCAAATGCGTTTACGTGAGCATCAGAATCGAGCACGAAATGAATCTCACCATAGGGAGTGATGCTCGCTGCCGGCTGGTTCTTTTGCTGCTTGACTCTCGCTGCTCCTCTCGCTGGTGTCTCGGATATCTCTCGGTTTCACAAGTATCCAGGCTCGCGATGGCGCCGAATCTGGATGTGGCGATGAAATGCAGGAACGCCTGCCCACTCACACAACCCTGTTGCCGCACCGCAGCTACGTTCCACCGATACTCGGTGCTCCGACGTGGTCAGCTCGTTCATAGCGCCAAGCCTTTCCCCTGATGCCGCGGTCTTAATGACGAAGCCGTCTTCACCGCAGCGCTGATCAGGTGAAGGCACACTTGCCGCGTGTATACACGCTCCTTTCTCATCCGCTTTCGCTACCCTGTGCGCCCGCCAGTTTCGTCGTAGGCTTCTTCAAGCTGTTGGCCATTTTCGCGCTTCAAAGTTGTTCCAACACCTTGCCAAAGTTTTTGGAGGCTGGGTCCTTTTCGTGCGCCTCTTGCGATGGCTGACGATGGTCGCCTTAAAAGGCGACCTGATCGTGGCGATGATGAAACAGCTCACCTCCACCATGGCTGAGGTGCCTCCTTCGCTGTGGGCTTTGCCGATCCGGTATTCGACTATTCGACTGCTTCAGTTAGGGATGGATTTTCGGGGTTTGTGGTGGTGGTCCAAGACGGCGCCCCTCAATGGCCCGAGTGCACGCCGGCAACGCGGAGGAAGAACCAGGTTCTGGTTGAAGAAAGCGTTTATTTCCGCTGCAGTGTCCGGCAGGGCTGTGCTCGTACAACCTTACCCGTCTCAACTTGCGCGCCCGCTTCTAAGGGCTCGGTCTCGCTCAGTCAAACAACTGCAACAAGGACGCGTACATTCTTTGACTGGGTGTGCTTTCCTCCGCCTCCACGGGAGCAACACTCATGTCGTTCGAACCAGCAGGCGTTTTCCAGTCATGTACTTGTCGGGATGCCGTCGCCGTCGTTTCATCGTCATCATTGTAACTACGACATCTGACTCGTCATGCCGTCGTCGTCATAACTTTGTCGTCATACCATCGTGTCGTCGTCGTGCCACGTTGTCGTTTCAGCATTGTCAACACTCCGGTATCGTACCCGCCGTGGTTGCTCAGTGGCTATGGTGTTGGGCTGCTGAGCACGAGATCGCGGGATCGCATCCCGGCCACGGCGGCCGCATTTCGATGGGGGCGAAATGCGAAAACACCCGTGTACTTATATTTAGGTGCACGTTAATGAACCCCAGGTGGTCGACATTTCCGGAGTCCCCCACTACGGCGTGCCTCATAATATTATTATTATATTATTATTATAGATTACTGGCGTCTTTTTTTTTCATTGACACCTGAAAAAGAGCGTTACGGTATTTCAATTAAAATGAACCGGTTGGACCATAACCTGGTCATCTGCATTAATAATTCTGTTTCCCTTTCATGATTGAAATGTCTCTCCTACTCGTCGCAGCGTGTCACCCACTGACATCCTTCTCCGACTGGGCGAGTACGACCTGAAGAGTGAGCGTGAGCCGCTGTCGCACGTGGAACGGCGCGTGCAGATCGTGGCCACGCACCCACGCTTCGATGCCAGCACCTTCGAGTACGACCTGGCCCTGCTGCGCCTCTACGAGCCCGTGCCCTTCCAGGACAACGTGATGCCCGTCTGCGTACCCGACACCAACGACACCTTCGTTGGTCGCAGTGCCGTTGTCACCGGATGGGGACGTCTGTACGAAGGTGAGCTGGCAGCGGGTTACCGGCCGTGTGGCTTTGTAGCAGCACCACGGCAGGGGCAGTCACTGGAGATGCGTATTGTTCAATTACGAGAGAAACAGATTCGTTTCAAGAAATAGTTCAGAACGGTATAACACAGAAACCATTCAGGCCTTACTGGAATGGCAGTAGTCGCATCTATCCTAATATCATGACCTTGGCGTAAATACCCAAATAATCTGTGTGAACGATAGCAAAGGACATGTTGCGCACACTGTAGAAAGCTCGATGGAAGCACACAATTCCCCTGCAGCATGGCACCTTGTTTCACAAGCTCCATAATTTCGAAGCCTCTTCTGCTACAGCCGAAGGTTTACTTTTCAATCCAAGGTCAAGCCTGTGACAACTCGCATTAAAAAAATGCGCAGTAGGTATATTTCGGTCTCTTTAAAATTTCTTTTGCTGCCATTCGCTCGTTTATAACGTGAACGTGAGTAACTCTAATGCACATTCAGTGTTCACTTTTGTTCTTTCCTAACCCCATGGTATTATTTTGCAGCAAGCAAAGGCTAGTTGAAGTTATCACAGAGACGACCAAGAGCCAGAGTTGGAAGTAACATCATGTCATTTTGTCAAATGGTAATTGAATGAACAGTGTAGTTCGAAGCATTGAAAACAGTCAAATGGTATCATTCCCGTCGTTTCACGTGACTCATGAAGTTCTCGCCCATGCCTACGGGGTTTAAGTATTTCGCACTTCACGGTACTGCATATCCAACCGTTAATCTTGTTTCGTATCCTGGAAACAGCGATTATTCTTGGACCATTAACTTAGCGACATGCAACTTTCTACTAGCGTATTTTTGACACCCCATCAGTTTAAAGCACATGGCGTAGAAAACTATATTGTTTCCATTTTTTAAGCTCTGAATCAGTTATTAGTTCTTATTAGGTCCTTAATGGCTGTAGCATGAAACATTCTTTTCACAGTATAACGGCAAAAGTATGCCACTGCTTAGTTGAGCATCATTGCCGTAACAGAAGGTCGTTAAACTGCGATGCGTTTTCTTCGAATGATCCCACAGCAAGTCGCATATCCTCACGAACCCGCTTTTCGTAACTTTTTTTTTGCAGTTTCAACACAAAAATATGTTTCTGTTAACCTTAGCTGGTGTCTGTGATTTTTGTACTGCAGTAAGATTTAGACCAGTGATAAACACCGCACAAGTGGACGAAGACCTCGATCCCTTCCTTGATACAGGGCACCACTGGAAACAAGTGCTGTTGTAGTCGTGAAACGGGGAATTCCCGGAGATCACCTGTCCTGTGTCCTTCCTCGACCCGGCTATTTTCGTGCTCGCTTCTGTCGTCCCATAGATAAGGCTACGAAGATGGAGCGCCTGACTGGTTGCGTGCAGGCGGTTCGTGGCGCCGCATGAAAGCGCGTTTTCTTCGGTTGTGCTGGCCTGCCTCTCGTCGGCCGTACTCAAAGAAGGCAGACGCTAGATAGCAACACGGAAGCTGACAAACAGCAACCTGAGACATATAGAAAACAACAAAAGTAAACGAACAAAAATATTCATTCACTGTGAGCAATGCGGACGATCCATGTAAGTGCTTTCCGAATAGCATTGACCCTACAATTTAAAGACCGTTAAGGAAGCTGGCTCAAGCAGGAATGAAAGAAAAAGAAAGAAAAAGAATGAGGGATTGAACTAAAGAAAGAAAGAAGGTGCGCGAACTCAATTGAGCAGGTATCGAGGGCGGAGCCAAGTATTTTTGCATGTACCTGCATCGAAAGCTATCACTTTGCAATGCCCACAGGCGACGTCAAAGGGGTTACTGACCACAGTCGACCGCCAAGAGAGTACGAAGAACGTCGATGGCAATGCGCAAATTGCTTTCCTCAGCACATTCAGCAGCCTTGCCTTGACCTGAAATGGTTACGACCAGCTCAGGAGGCAACGCTGCCTTGTAATGTAATGGGAATTCGTGTGAACGAGTTTGCGCGTCTGTAATCTGAGCACTAAAGGGGAATGCGTCATGGTCGCAGAAGTGGATCGGGCAGTTCCCAATGCGCGAAAATGTCCATGGCGTGTTTTGATCACGAGTGCCTAGGATGCATAACCGGTGAACCATAAGAGTCACATAATGGGCGCCAAGAAAAGAGAAGCGCAGTCGAGGACCCCAGAAAATTAGGTGGGGGTCATGAAATTAGGAAATGTGCAGGCGCGAGTTAGGATCGGTTGGCGCAGGACAGGCGTAATTGGAGATCGCAAGGAGAGGCCATCGGCCTGCAGTAGATATTAAAAGAAAATACCTATTATGGTGATGATAATGAATCAAGAAAATTAGCCCATTAAAGAAAATAGCATTTTTTTAGACTGAAACAAGAAACCGTTGTCACGGTAATAAGTAGTTACAACAGAGAGTTCTTTATTTCTCAAATGCATGCCTGCTTCGTAAAAAGTCAGAGCAGCCGCAGGAAAATGAGAGAAGAAATCAAAGGCGGAGGACCGTCTTCTTTCAGGCCTGCTTTGTGCGCATCGAGTGCCGAAATTGTCGTTATGTATTCTACAGAGTAGGTACTGTGGGTTTTTTTAGGGTGCATGTGTTCATATGTTCACTGGTATTCCTAGCCCCCAAACTAGGTTAGTTGCTTAAGGCGAATTTATACGGGTATAGTGTACTAGAATGGCGCCGGGAGTGCGCATCACGTGACAGAGATGGCAGGGTTTTGTGAGATGGCGCGACGCCGCCGCAAGCTCTCGAGGGGAGGGGAGGGGTTCTGACCCGGGGGGGGGGGCGATAAATCGGACAACTCCTTGACGTGGGGATGCAGCGGCGCCTCATTCTATTGTCTGGAAAGTTTAACCAAACTGCTACTCAGGAGCGCGACGGCCGCGTCCCAATTGTTTCGTTGTTGTGGTTGCCGTAGTTAAAATAGTTGCAGCGGTCCGCTCACACTTTTTGAAGGCGCCTTGCACGCGTGGCCGCACCGGGATGGGAAAATTAGGCAACGATGCCATTTGCGATGAAACAGGCTCTTTCCGTGGTGGTCAGCAAGTGATGAAACATGGGGCCCTATAACGTGAAGCTACTCCAGTCTGTTTTCATTTCAAATCAGTCATTAGCCCTCCCTGATAGGTCAGAATACTTCGGGTCCAGCCCATATGGGCGGGCACCACACGCATATGGGCGGCGCCCGAGCCGTTTTTACCTATCACGGAGGTAATGGCCCATTTGGAATAAAAACAGATTGGATTAGTTTTACGTTATCTGGGCCATGGTGTGGATAGTAAAAGCCACACCCGCCGTGTAGGCTTAGTGGCTACGGCCTTGCGCTGCTAAGCATGAGGTCGCGGGACCAAATTTCGACCGTGGCGGCCGCATTTTGTTGAGGGCAAAATGTATAAAAAGGCCCGTATATCGCACATTGGGTGCGCGTTAAAGAACCCCAGGTGCTCAAAAATAATCTGGAGTCCCCCATTACGGTGTGTCACATTAGATCGCGGATATGGCACGTAGAAACCCAGGATTTTTTTTAATATATAGCAGAAGCCGCTATGTAGCCTGACTGTCCTCATCCCGACAATCTCGCCCATATTATGGTGGCCGTACTCACCATACCATTGTAAGTAGCGGAGATCTACGGTTAATGCTTCGCGGCGACTGGCGTCACATTGCTCCTTGCGGAGATCTCATCTGTGTGTATAGTGCGTGCGTTAGAGCACTGAACAGGTCCGGGCTGAACCCGAAAGCCCGGGCAGTCCGAAGCGTTTTTTGGCGGGCCGGACTCGGTCCCACTCCTTAAAGGGCATAAGTCAGGCCTTTAACCACATGTGAACGCTATGCATTGCATGGTCCAAGGCGTTCTGTGCCAAGCTGACGCGACAAATGCAAAAAATGCTGTTAGTGTCCCTCAACAAATAGAAAAAAAAAACAGATGAAGTTCTCATTTTATTTTCATAAAAGCGAACATGGTTTATGCTTAAGGGAAAAAAAAGAAAAAGAAAGTAGAAGCAAAAGCAACGGTTTGACGTCAAATTCTTTTTGCCTTTTTTCGAGTTTTTGACAAATTCGACTTCGCTCTGCCATCTGCTAGCCGCCTGGTTAGCTCAGATGGTAGAGCGGCTGCCCCGGAAAGGCGATGGTCCCGGGTTCGAGTCCCGGACCAGGACGAATTTTCCTTCAACTGCGAGGCTTCTTTCTTTCGGGGAACCCGTACAGCTTTCCTTTGTAGCAATTGCCACGATTGGGTGGACGTCTCATTTTTCCTTTATGGAGTACTTCTCTCGACCATGCGGGTTTCCGTAGAGCTATTACGTTAATGAACTATATCTTAACAAAGTGTGTCTTACATAACTTCGCCCTAATTAACATCTAGGGTGATGGGCTCGACCATCAATCATCAAGTTTGGTGGCATTGAATTTTGTTTTGTCCCACCAAAGGTCGAGGATTCGACTCCCTCCAAATGTCGTGGGTTCGAGTCCCACCAATGGTCGTGGGTGGCACCACCAATTTTGGTGCCATAACGCCGGACGGTGAATTTTTCGATAATGCCGGGCATATTTTTCGATAATGCCGGGCATATTTTTCGACCCAAAGAGCCATCCACTTCAGGCTTTCGCCTTAAAAGAAGTTTATGGAGCTAACAGGCGGGAGGTCTAACGCGGTTCTTCTGGAGCAGTCTTGTCCTGGTCAACGATGGCTCTTTCTGTATAACGGCGGCTACGATAGGAGTAAAGATGGCTACCTAAGTTGAGAAGTAGTTGGTGTGGTTAGGAAATTAGGATTGGTGATATTTGAGCTCGAAACCTTTATGATTACCATGAGGCCAGCGGAGCACAAAGTCCTGTCCAAAGAGCACGGGATATCTTAGTTTATCAGAATAGCCACGTTAAGTGACATTTGCTCCACTGATTCACGTGCAGCGGTTCCGAAAACTACGAATAAAGACACGCAATCTCAACACTTTGCCTCACACTTTGTGGATGATGCTGACTCAATAGAAAGTTTGTTCGGTGGAGAAATTAAGCATAACGTCGTGTCACTTGTCTACAATGGTTAAGGCCTTATACAACTCGGTTTTAGCTTGATTCCGACTGCTCTAGCAGCATCAGTGTTTGACGTTATACCGGTTATTGCGCAGATGGACCCCTTCCGAACGTCATGCAGAAAGTCAGCGTGCCCATTATTACCAACAAAGAGTGTGAGATCATGTACCGTAAGGCCGGTTTCATCGAGGACATCCCCAACATCTTCATCTGTGCCGGCCTTGCCAAAGGTGGCAAGGACTCCTGTGAGGTAAGTCCCTGATCACGCTCGGCTACACCCCGGTCGTCATCTTGGTAACAGCTCGCAAAGCTACCAAAACTTTACATTGTGATGACTCATTGTATTGGGATATGTTGGCTCGTCTCTGGTCAGTAGGACTCAAGAAGGGTCCGCCGAATCAGCCTGGTAGATACACAAAAAATCACGCACCTCACCTACTGCACGCGACTATCTGGCGTACTAAGGAGGCTTCTAACGCCAAAAGGAAAAAAGGAACGCAGAAACGTGAATTTGATGCCATCACCTGAGTTGCCATCAACCGACCCTGAGTTTTAGTTCTGACGAACAGACATCATATAGGCGCAGTATATTGGTGTGGTGATCACGGAGAGAAACACCATCACAAAAAAAAGATGTAACACGGCGCCCTCTAGACTGTCATCGTCCATTACAGCACGTGGTGCCTGCCGGTCCCGACGTGGGATTAGCCGGGTGCGCGACGAGTTCGCGATCTCGCCGGACCTGCAATAAAATTTCTTCACTCACTCACTCATTATAGCACGTGGTCAGTTTTTATTTCGTACCTGCGCAGGCATTGCAGTTCTTTATTCAAAAGCACAAGAGAAGGGGTATATCCTTAAAGGTATATCCTGTATATCCTTAAAGATGCCCTGTAAACGACCCAGAAAACCTTGTCAAGCGGCACCAGCCTCATCACGTCATTATCACGATGTGGCAATATCGGGCTCTTTCTGCAACAGGTGTACTGCGACAATTGGTTAAAAATGAAATGTGCGAGTTACATTAATAAATGGAAAGTGAAACGTCCACCAGTATGAGACATCCGCAGTACTCGCACCGTCTTTCGAGTTTTGCGAAAAAGAAAATACGATTTGTTTTACGGAGCGACATGGGTTTTGTGCCAGGAAAATTAAGTTAGAACGGCAAACCGCGCCTATCTGGTAACAATGCAACAGGGACTAACGAAGCACTTTTGCAACATAAAGTCGTGCACGCGCGTACACCCGCAACTGTCACTTTTCATTTCGCTTAATGTGTAGCCACAGAAGTGGTCCTCTCTCGAAAGTTGGTCGTAATTAAGGGTGCCGTTCGTCCTGCTGTTGGGACTGGCTACGTGGACCATTGCGGTCAAAATGGCTGGTCGCTTGGGCTCTTATTTCATTGTCACCATCATCAACGCACTTATCCCGTCGCCATCAGTTTCCTTCCGAGCTGTGTTGTTGTTCATCTGCACGAACTATGATACGTGCGGTAAGTTCAGCGCGACATTTGTTTGATCATTTTGTTAAATTAGAGACACAGTGCTTCAAATGTGCAGGGGCTGTGAGCACCTGCTGATTCTTCTTTTAGGCCTTTTTTGATGTTTTGGCAACATTGCTTTTTCATCTCTTTTAGGGCGACTCTGGTGGGCCACTGGTGTTGAAAGATCCGACAACGGGGCAGTGGTCACTCATTGGTATCATCTCGTGGGGCATCGGCTGCGCCTTGCCAAACCAGCCCGGCGTGTACACGAGGATCACGCATTTTGCCGACTGGATTCGGCAGATAATCGTCTTCTGATGTCCAATGGGATTCTTAGGCGGCTATTCTACTTCACAAGGGCTAATGACATTACAGCGGCGCCGCTGCACATCTCGGCCGGTCCGGAAGCTTACCTGCCTGGTCATTAGCTTGGCAGCAGCACTATCGTCGCAGGAAAAAACGCCCAGGAAGAGGGAAGGGGGGAGGGAGGGAGGGAAAGGTGCTTCTTCGCAATGTGCTCATTCTATGGTGGTAGGGTGACCACATTTCGCTTCAACTGCAAGGAACTGTTGCCTTTTCTGGTGTTTTCCCGTATGGCTCAATGTCCGCACACTTCTTCACACTCTACGTAACCGCATTTAAGGTTCAGCTGACGTCACGCACAGACTGTTATAACGTTGGGGTAGCGTGTAGTGGCGCTTGTGGGACGTGACGCATAGGGGGCTCACAAAGAAGCGACCACATTGTGCAATCTCAAAACTAAATACTTACGAAATGGTTCTATATATCCAAATTAAAACAGCTAGTGTGCGTGTGTGTAAATATACATACATCATTATAACATTTTCTTGTAATGCACGACGCTCTTCCGGCAAGGCCCAGAAGCGTCGAAAAATGCCGTTTTAAGCTAGCACGAATCAAAATTTATTGCTTTTATTTCTCCTCATTTCCCATAAAAGCATAATTTATTTCATTATTTATTTCTAGTGCCATTGCTCCAATGAGTTTGTAATGCGTCACTTTTAAACTATTACAAAGGGTCATTCCGTGAGCACCTTTGTTGTTTGTTGTATCGATACTGCTGTATTGATTGCTCTAAGCTGTTAGGACCACCACTGTATTGCAAATGTCACCAAGGTGGACGACGCAAATGCTGCATCGAGGACTGGCAGAAAGATTAGCGGACCCAGTGTTTCCATGACATGCCTTTTCTTTGATCAGATGGCTTGTTCCACCTAATGAGAACAACATATTGTATGCATTTTTTTTCATTTATCTGTTCATGTTACTTCCTGTTCTCTTTTAATGAATTGACGCTCTTTCCCTCACAGCTCGAGGTAAGAGAGTATGCTGTGAAGCAATCTACAACCTGTGATAGTCAAAAGTGCCTTTAACTACCTTTATAGCAAAATAAAACTATTCAAGCTAAAGAAAGAGCATTTCGATATGTAGCATGCACAATACCGCGCTTGTCAGCAGTACAGAGAGCGCGATGCCAAAATTTGCATACGCCGGGCGGGGTAATAGAACAATTATAGTAACCTTTCGGTGATAGCGTGAAACCTTACTTTGTTTGGTTTCCTTGATGTTATATAACGATGAGAGGAACAGCTGGACCTCACTTATGTAGGAAAACACGCGTACTTTGAGAAATTGAGCATCGAAGGCTACTCACTTGTCTTAGCAAAGTTAGTGACTATGCACAAAGCGCAAGGTATATATGGCAATAATTCAGTAGCGTACCCAGTTTTCTGAAGAGATTTTACTCAGGCGTGCCTACGTGTTACCAGCGTAATTACACTCGTAAGCTCTTGACATCTCGTGATGCTTATATTCTTGAGCAGTGCATATAAATGGACGTAAGGCGTAATCAATGAGCTGATTAATCTCCGTGAAGAAAGTTTCTCTGCTTTTTTGTCGCCGAAAAAAAGAATGTTTGATGACAATAGAGAGCATGGCACATCTTGAAGAACCCCACTTCAGGAAATTTCAGTCACTAGCAACAGTTCTGGCACTGCCTATGTCCATGGCACAGCGGTTACAATGGGACATATACGTGTACGCTAGGTCATCGTTTTCAGGTTCTGGATTTGCTTAAATGCAGCGACTACAACCATTACAAATGAATAGATGTAGCGTCTCCACCTACAAATTACAAACTAAAGCTCAATGATAGTCATCTGTATTCCAACCGTTCCAAAGTTCTCTAATCCGGCACTGCGAAATCCTGCTATTTGCTCGATGACATCACTGTCCAGATCTGCTCCGTGTAGTAACTAGCTATATTTAAAAAGTTATAATTGCCCTATTCGCATCATCCTGCGTTGAGAGTGTAAAGTGACTTATGCCCAGCCAGGTTGCATGGCGTTGACATTGATGACGCCACATGCGAAACCACATTTCAAGGTACGACCAGCTGTGGCGTGCAATGACAGATTCTGTCGAGTATTCGAAGAAGGTGTTTCACGAAATATACGCCATTCAATGTTCTTGACAAAGTCTTCCTCGGGTAAGCGATTCCATCCAAGTCGCCCAAAGTTCATTTCAAATATAATGAACCTAAATGCCCGATGATGTTTTCACGTAGAAGACTATTTTACAAAGTGTACGTAGTTATTTATTAAACTCATTCATCGTCGACTTGTGTGAGCTGTCTTGATTTGCGAACACGGAACAATACATGACGCGAAGAGCACTAAGGTTTAGGCATGACTGCACAATTTACATCAACGTGCATTTTATTCAGAAAGAAGTGTTTGTGGTGCACGCAAACATTAGCAAGTTCGTTTCTCTTTCATAAATATACATGTCCGAAAGATAAATCAATATTCAAGTAGAAAAATTGTCATTACGTCTGTTAAGCGGCAACATGTTCAAATAAACAGAGCTAGATTGCCTCTAGCTCTTACCATTTAAACACTAAAAACAATAACCAAAATATGCAATACCAGTTATAATCATAGAAAACAACTGCCTAACGTTTGCTTCATCGAGCAGATAATTGTTTAATTAGTGAGACATACACGAAGTACGTCTCATAGTAGCTGGTGAAGTCGTTTTATTCATTATGTAGCGTTGAAGGAAAGGCAAAGATCTAATTATGTTCGAGACCGCACACATTAATAGTTTTTGATAATAATTGTGCATGTATCCACACGCACACTAGAAATGCTGAACAAATTTCGCTTCCGTTAGGTAAAGGAAGGAATTAAATTCGAAGCTTTTGCAACCAGTTGCGTAAAGCAGCATCTCGTTCACGTCGTAAGAGGACTGCTTAGGTTCGGGCCGACTCCGACTTTTCAATCCAAACACGTCGATAGGAGAGCTGTTCCCATTAAATAATTGCTGAATTGTTTTCAGTGAGATTTGTTACGTATAAGAAAGTTAATTCGTACGAAATGTTGGTAGCGCAACTTTGATATTGCGGCTCGAATGGTTTAAGATTCAAGATTCATTTATTTTTGCAAGAGAAAAAGGCCCCTGGACAAAAATCTGCCTTGGAGCAGCTTGACGGGGTCCGGGGCCGGTCTAGCTACCCAAAGTTATTCAATTCTGAAAACTTCTTCTCACTTCTCAACTCTCAACACTCTTAACACTCTGCACTAAAAAAAAAAGAACATACATTTCTGTAAGCTTCATCTGTTAGATTATTTAACGCCAGGAAATGTACAGCGTAAAAAAACTTTCATTCTTTCCCATGACTTTTACAAGAGCTCTGATAAAAATATTGTGCTTCGTGGAGAGCTGTCTGTAGTAAATTCATCTTTACTGCCATAATTCTCATAATTCCCAGACAATCGCTTGACCGATTTCAATGAACTACGTTGCACTTTAGAGAAAAAGTTAAATTCTAATGATGGTAGAAAGCCGATATTTCTTATTAAGGCTTTAAATTTCTCCGAAATATTGCCGTAATTTTGGTATATACCAAAGAAATAGAAGCTCAAGGTTTACCTGGGTAACTCTGCTCTAAAAGTAGATGGCGCTGTTCTGTAAATCGCATCTTATAGAACAGCTAAAGCGGACATATTTCATATATGAATTTACAGCTTATGGGAAGTCCTAACAATGTTTACAAGTGTTTTGAAAAAGTCCTACTCTGATAATAATGATATATTTGATAGCGCCGTATAATATATCAGTTTTGTCCGCTTTGAATATAATGTTGGATGTCGTAGACATAATTGTGATATTTATGCGTGCTCTGATTACTGATGAAAATAGGCTGATGATGATGCATGTTCTAGTTCAACTCAATGTCACAATGTGCCATCACCCGCCCTTTTATATTACACACATACACACATATATATATATATATATATATATATGTGTATGTATGTATTCACAGACAACAAGCAATTTTCACTGAAGTCTTTAAAAATAGAGACACGCAAATCGATAGCAAGTTACCTTCTAGAATACTGAGGTGTTGTTACTTGTCCGTATTATTACAGTATCAGTTCCGCATAGGGATGCCGATGCCGCAACCTGTGACCACTGCGGCCATGAAGAATCCATCGGCCATATTTTGTGCGACTGCCCACAGTAGTCTGCAGAGGGAATCCCTTCGCCAGGAACTCAATTAGCTGGACGATCGACCACTCTCCGAAGAAGGAATTCTACAACATCGAGAGGACCTAACGTCACCGAAGAAGGCCGTGCAATTGCTTCGGCGTTTCTCGCGTTCTACCGGCCTTTGTGAACGTTTCTAAGTGGAACGCCCTTCATGTGTTGTATCTGAGTGTGCATTTTTGTAACCCTTTCCTCTCTGTCCTCTTTCTAATCCCTATCTCCCAACCCCAGTGCAGGGTAGCAAACCGGAGACTAGTATCTGGTTAACCTCCCTCCCTTTCCTTTTCATCTCTTTCTCTCTGCTCTCTACGGAACACATAAGTAGTAGCAGCGCGCGCTGGCTGCAACATCATGTGCCATTTCGTTTAACGACGACGCTGAGCCATTCTGGACTGATGAATATGTTGCGTCCGAGGCTTTTCGCCTGCTACAAAGCAGCGCATGACCTATCGTTGCTCTAATAGTTTTGTGTGCTCTAGTAGAGCTCAGCACCACAGGATGGCAGTACAAGCGGTGCTCCTGATGCTTATGTCTGCAGCATCCAATCAGTGATACTTGAGAGCTTTAGCTTGTCCGTACAGGTAATAGAATTTAACGGTATACCGTTTTACTTCAGCTGCATCTGATTATTATTATTATCTATTGGCATCACATTTGAAACGAGGCGGTGACAAATGGTCACCCATGCGTGCTTGAGTTAGTCTGATATGCAATGGGGGCTTTTCATTTTAGACTTTTCGTAATAATCTACACAATCTTCTTCCTTTTCCTCAAAATTCTCTATCTACATTGTACCGCTACCTATGCCTGTAAGGGAGCAGGTCATATAAATTTCTTCCCTGCCTTTTTTTTCCCACTACAGCAACAGTGTTAGTAGCGACATCTTGTGAGTCTTTCTCCTACCGCAACGTTCTAAAGGAGCCCTGAAACACTTTCTTTAACATAGTGTAATGGAGAAGAAGAGCACAAGGACAAGGCCAGCCAGATTGTCTGTTCCATGCCTGCAGTGCAACCTGTGGGCCGACCAGATCGCCAGTGCTTAGCATGAGCGTGAGCCGTTCGGGCAACCAGCTGTTCCTGCTCGGCGTCACCTGCCTTCTCGATTATGAACAGTAGCTACCATCTGAACTGTTCAATACACCCCATTGCAATAGTAAGAAAAACGTCGTCGTTCTGTCGAGTAAGCTGCTCTGAACATGTGAGCTAAGTATTACTGCACTGTATGCAGCAGGAGATTTACCATCTCTTGTCAAAAAAAAAAAAAACAGCGAGAAATCGCTTGCTCTCGCTTCCGCAATGCCGTCATGCAGCGTCATCAAAAGTAGCTGGTGTACCAATGCTATTGGCTGATTTCGTGATCGCGAGAGCGTTCTCAAGAAGACGTCATTGCTAATGTTGAGTAAAAAGTTAAAGAAAAAAGCATGTGCGTGCGAGCTCAAAAAGACAGAAATATCGTTTAAACTTTGCACAGCCCGTAGCAGCGTCTGTTGCGCTTGACCTCCGAGATGGCAGCGGCGTGCTGCGTAACGCAGTCTACCGCGGCTACCGCGGGATGCCGCGACGAGCCCTGTGGCCGTAAAGTCCCTCAATGTCTGAGTGCCTCGAGCGGCCAGTCGCGCGGCAATGTTGCGTCAATCCGTGGGCTTCTTCCACGCTCGCAAAAAACACTTTATTGTAGCAGGTATTGAGAAACATAAAGCGGTATCGGGTGCTTTTCATGTTGCTTCGCAATTTTCTCATCGACACTTTTAATCTAAACATAATATTTGAGAAGGTGATTACTTAAGATCAGTTATTGCGTAATTAGGTGGAATGAAAGAAAGATTGGCAGTGGCTTAGCTCGGCTATGCCAGGATATACGTAGCGAAAGCTAAGGCATAGCATGGTTAGCCTTGGTTAATCTTGATTGCAAGTCCAGGTTAGTCGGGTTGTCTAGCTATGTTACGGCGTTTAGTAAGTCGTTCGGCGCGCTGTTCGTCTGTTTCTTGGGCGATTCGTTTCCTCTTCATCTCGTTCCGATGTCGATTCCAGGCCTCCTCTTGCTTATCAGAATTGTTGCCGTCCATACTGCCACCTCAACTGTGGCTGCGGCGCACGCGAGCTCTCCTTTTCAATCCTCCGACATGTTATCACGCATGCGACGCAGCTGGCCAAGCGAGCGAAGGCGAGTGCAACAACGATGAACGCGGTGTGATGCCATACGAAACGGCGGCGGCGGAAAGGTGCGGCGCTGAGCAACGGCGGAACACCTGTGGCTTGGTGCTACTAGTGGCGCATACGCAGTAGTGAAAAGGGAGCGAGAGAGAAGGAAATATCCGTGGCGAGGTGCACGTTGTGACGTCATGTGCCTCCTCGGAGCACCACCTTGGCGAAATCGCAAGTTCGCGGCCAGTAAACTTTCGCTTTAACTATCGTGAGTATCTCCAAGTGATGGCAAACAACGTTACCTTCGTTCTGTCTAGGTATTTGCATATATGTAAATCTTGGTGCATGATAGTTGAAGCACCCTATATATGGCGTGTTTCAGCTAACGTTAGTCAATCTATACAGAAAGAAAATGAGTGAAGAAAGACTGCGCAGAATACGATTTTAAGACCTACAGAATTCGGTTATCAAAACGTTGATGATCGAAGACCGTGGGTGTTATAAATGTATCTTGCACTGTGTTTATGCTTTCTTTCTTTGAACACCTTGGCTAACATTAGCTGAGATACACGGTATATATGCATATATACACATACATTTACACAGAAATAAAAAAAATTTCGTGTGAATGGTTTCAAACCCGGGTAATCCAATAAAGAGAGCCTGATGCTCTAACCACGCCTGCTAAAAACGAAAAGAAAGCACCTCTAAGAATTTCCTTCGTGAAAGCTAGCCCTTGAGACGCCTGGCAGGTTAAACGCATCACATAATAATTATAAAGAATATCAATGCCCAAGCTCTCCGCTTAGATGGCTAACCAGAAAAAGCGAAACGTGCTGCCCCGGTGTTTATCACTGGGTTAATCCAGACGGTTCATTAAACGACAGCCTGGTAGGCTGCGGATCCTCAGTACGCATGCAGTTGGTGCCTGCGGTCGGCTGCACGAACCTGTTCTTGTGCCCGAGTTGCAGCATCGGCACGGCGTAGACGCACTCATTCCCAGTTCTGCTGGCGCCGTTGCTGATCAAAAGCTGCCTGCTCCTCAGGAGTACGTATGACACGTGTGTGTGTGTGTGCGAAAACTTTTATTGTAATCAGGTGCGGAGCCTCGACTTCTTAAGCCAAGGTGGGCCCCTCCCACGTTGGCACTGACAGGCCAAGCCTTTCAGCTACATCATGGGCCCTGGACTAGCCATTTTGGGGCTGGAGAGAAACTGCTGTGTGCGCGCTCGGCTGCGACGGAGAAAACGACATCACTACAGTCACAGCAAATCGCGCACCTCTCTTTATTTTTATTTTTTCGCGCATGCAGTTGCGCCGGAGGGGTTTTCGGCGTGCAGATGACAGACGGACGGACGAATCGGCTAGCCATATACAGCTTCGCTGTAATGTCAGGGAGCCTATACGTACTCGTCTTGTTTTAAAACCGTGCTTCCATGTAGGCTCCCCATAAAAGGTGAGCGGGCACTTCTTAAAGGGCCCTTCACCAGGTCTGGCCATTTTGACCTGACAAGCTCAGAGAATGCATTGAGCGATAACGATCGTGTCTGCAAAGTATTACATCACTACGCGCCGCGGAAAGGTCTGAAATTTCAAACCGAACGTCGTTTTCCCTTCTCCTCTCGGCCGCCGCGCTCCAAGCCGCAGGATGACGTACTCGCGTCCCTGCGCCTACGTACTCGAGTCCACAGTGTGACGTCGCTCGTGGTAACACGTGACTTCAAGAATTATTCAAGACAACATCTGTTATCTGTGCGATCTTTTGCTTGAATTGAGGAAATAATAAAACACACAACATGAGTGTCTGCGTGCTTTTTTGTTTTACTTCGCACCGAAGCAAGTGAGATGTACTTCCGCGTTGTCTGCTTGTTCCCATGGTCGTGCGGTCACGTGCGCAGGTACCGAAACTATGCCATTTTCTACCGCGTTCCAGCGCGTGATCGTGCTTTGCGATCCACTTGTTCTGCCTCAGTATTCGTGCAGCACTAAAATTTACCGTTAGTCGCGTGTCTTGTGCACAACACCCAATATCGTGCGCTGCGAAAAACTATAACAGCTTGCGCGCTACGCCGCCGGCGGAAGTGCGTAGCGCCGAAAAAGAAATGAGGGCGGGGCCCGTGACGTATGTGTCACGCGATCATCGAGGTCCGGCATGAGAGAACGCAGGGAAGGAATTCCGCATGCTAGACGGGGCGAGTGGAGAGAGCGTATCGCTTGGTAGTGGAGCTCGCATGCTGATATCATGGGTTGGTGGCACTGAAATATTTATATCTCGGCTATAATGAGCCAATTTGAAACATTACTGCGGCAGAACGCTTCCCAGAGAACACGTAACAACTTCCAGCGTATAGCTAAAATTTGCTATGGGGCCTGGTGAGGGGCCCTTTAGGAGGTTAGGGGACGCGTTTTACCCACGTTGAAAAGGAATCAACATTAACAAGCACTTATCCACGAAATTCGCAGCGCCTCTCTCATATGTGTTTCTACAAGGTCAAGCACGTCGTGTCGTGTGACTGGACATTCTTTAATGATGGATAAAAGTACCGCTTCATCTGCAAGGTCCTCCATGGTGGCTAAAGAGATGCGTTCATCACCGAAATTTGCCGCGTCTCTGGTCGTAATGCGTAAGCTTTCGCTTACAAACATACCAATTGATGCAAGGCCGGTTCTGCGGGGAATTTGCGCTGCAGTGAGCTCATCGACGCACCATTTGTTGTCTCACTGAGTAGTTCCGTAGAAAAGAAGGCCAGCAGCAGCCGTATAGTTATAAAAAGAGGCGGAGAAAGTTTCGTTTTACTTGAGTCTACAGTCACTTGTCCCTCAAGTACGGGATCCCCCCTCATTAGGGATGAACCGTGAGCAGCAGGGCTTTCCGTGAATTACTCCGAAAATTTTCCGCGTGTCACAACCCACATCTCGCCACTGAGACCTTGTTGCAATTCCGAATAGCCCTTATCACCGCCGAAACCTTGCAGAGTAAAGTGGTGCACAATGTTTGGCGCTGGTAAAGGCGAAGCTGTTGGATGGGAACCATACTTCGTTCTAATAGTCTGTGGCGTAAGATAGTGTATTTGTATAATACCTTTCTCGTGCATGCGCAGTAACGTTATTGCATATGATTCCATAGACAATGATCAACTCATCAAACCATACAAGTCAAAAGTAAAAATTATGCTGTCAATGGCCATTTAGAGTGACACTAAAGATGAAAATTATTACCTGTGTTGATCAATTACCCCTTTCTACAATAATAGAAACGTCCCTCTTACCACGCGAAGGCGCTTGGTAAGCCAGAAAAGGGGCAAAGCGGAAAGACGGGGGGTAACGCTGTCTTCATCTACGCGAGCCAGAACGCCGTGACGTCATTGATCTTGACAGCGTCAATTGGTGCCAAGGTAATTCCTTATCGGTAAAATGAAATGCACGGTGCTCTAAACGAACCAAAACATTGAACATGGCAAGCTTCGGTAACCATTACTCAGCCGACGCCGAAATTCCTGAAAAAGAACTTTATAAATTAAGTGACGTCATACTCACGTACCAGCGGTTCAGTTTCAGCGCGAAATTCAGACAGCGCAATTTTGCGAATTTTGCGAGTTCGATTTGGGTCCGGGTTCGGGCTTCTGCATGGTTTCTGGTTCGCTTCATGTTCCGTTCTGGAGAATAATAATAATGATAATAACAACAATAATGGGTCGTAGTGGTTTGAACCGGTTCACAGAAACTCATAGCGGTTTTCAACGAAACAGAAATGAATTTCTTAGAAAAGAAGGTTTTGCAGCCTAACTCGCAAATTTATTTGAGCGAAATATAGTTCATCCCGACTCACACGTGACGCCGACCGATGTACGAGCTACGTCTCAAAAGTTCATTCAGCGACTCAGAGGAAAACCTCTGAGGTAATCGCATCATGAATGTTGACGTTAACGCGATTAGCATTGAAGCAATGTAGCGACACGCCACATTTGCCAGCACTCAAGCTCGTCCTGTATGAAGCGCGTATGGAGATGTGTTCATTGGTCACGCTGCGCCATCTAGCGGCGACGCGAAATTGGCACGTGGCGCCTGCATGAATATATTACGTTCAGACAAAACTGTCTCGATGTATGTGTCCCGGGTTCGATTCAGGTCAGCACCGGAGCAATTCTAGACAATTTTTTTTGTCAATGAAGAGAGTCACCTGCCCAAAAGCACATACTCAGCCACCCAAGTTGGCGCCGAAGTGTGTTCATTGAAGAGCGGCACATTCCCAATATATATATATATATATATATATTAGTCGGACCAAAGTTGGTCCGACTATTTGTCTTGAACCCTGCTCCATCAACACAGCAGCTGTACCACTAATGCCATGTAGCATGCACTTGTTTGTCTTTATCGGGCGACACGTTTCACCGCCTAACAAATGTTATCGCACAGCGCAGGACGCGCCTGCATGTATCGGAAGCTTCTGGAATGTTATTGATGCTTCCATACACTGTCTGTGACCGAACCTTGTGTAATCTGATCGCATGCGTGCGCGACGTGAATAATGTAGAACTATGTGGAAGGCACGCGGGTCCAATCGATTACTCTGGAACATTCGAATTTGATGTATAAAAGCCGACGCGCTTGACCCGCTGATCAGATTTTCGACGATTGCCGAACGTGTTCGCCGCTATCGTTGTGCTATAAGTGTAGCCTGTTTTGTGGGCACAGGTTCGCCCAATAAATGTTTTGACTTTCACAGTATTGCTACTGTGTTCTTCAATGTCCCCACCACGTGACAATATGATACACACTGGCCCACGTTGGGGGGAAACGGTGGGAGCCCGACAGGTAGTCGCCTAAAAGTGCGTGAAGTTCCCAAACAATGCTAATTGCATTAGCAGATCGGAGACTCGAGCAAAGGCAGAGGTAAACCCATTCCATAGTGAATGTCGAAGTTATTGCGATTGCCTATCAAGCGTAGTATACCGACACACTGTAGTGCCACCACAGAGTTGCGTCATGCATGAGGAGTGTGTGCAGCCGGGCTCCTCTCTCGCGCTTCCCTCTGGGCCACGCTGGGTCATTCAGCGGCGTCGCTGCGAAGTCCGCGCGTGGATACACATTCGGTGACGTTTGTCTGAATATCTGTTAAGAGGGTTCGATTCCGCCCAAGCTGCAGAGGAATCTTAAATTATTTGTTGCTCGTTGTCAGGGCCCTTCAAGCACTTTCCGTGGGCCAACAATGTTTATATTTCTATGTATCTGTATCTATGTATGTTTGTATCTAACCGCTTTCCCACACCCCTGGGTCACCTTGTAGTCCATGATTGATTGAGTAGCGCATCGGGCTGCTGTGCTTACGGAACAGGGTTTGAAACCAATCATTGGAACAACTTGGGTCACTCAGTATGTGACACTATGTAAATACGAGCTGCTAATAAACGAACCTCTTTTACGGCGACATGGGTCACCGCAGGTGCGGGACTGGGTAGGTACCAACCACTGTCCGCAGAAACTCTTTGAGGCCGACTTTGAGCTCTGGGCACGTGCCACTCGATCTTTGCTGGTTTTAAAAGAATTCACCAATATGATTCCAGTTTGGGCACTGGGTACATGCCAGTAGCTGCGCCGTGGATGCACTGAGCATGTGCCGTTCTTCAATGAACCTGTCGCCAGCTTGGGTGACTGAGCATGTGCCACTGAGTGTGCGGCAAGTGAGGGAACAATTCTCAGCGATCGAAGGCATCGGCGTGCCACGCTTGCCGTCTCGGAGGCCACGCGCGGACTTCACGGTGGTGACACTAGGTGGCGCAGCGTGTTCAGAAAGAACTGCGTGAGAGGAGCCTGGTTGCCGCTTGACGCGATGCTCAGTGTTCGCACGCACCGGCCCGCCATTGATATCGGAGGCCACGTGCAGGCTTCCAGGCGACAGCGCTAAATGGTGCCGAGTGTTCTTATGGAAGTGCGAAAGAGGAATCCCGCAGCAGTACACGATTCCTGCGTAACTCGCTTTGACGGTGGCAATACGTGGTGCCGCTATATTGATTCAATGCTACACGCCTGCGACGACTGTCGACAGTCGTCGCGAGATGGGATCCGCCGTATTTTTTTGTCATTGAAGAGCGGCACATATTAAGGGGCACACACTGACGCAAGTTGACGACAAAGAGGTTCAATGAAGAGCAGCGCATATGCAGGGGCACTACCTTGTGACCCAAGTTGGCGTCAGTGACCTTAAATAAGTAGCGGCACATACCTTGTGCCACATACTCAACATACCAATTAACGCGATAGCGTTGAGGAGCTCGTGTCGCAGAAAAGCCGGTGTCGTCGGCGTCGGTGTCGGTGTCGGCGTCGGCGTCCGCGGCGTTGACCGTGAGCAATAAATCACGGCAGGCACTTCATAAATAAAAAGCAACTTCCAAGATGGGCTGGGTGGGAATCGAACCAGGGTCTCCGGAGTGTGAGACGGAGACGCTACCACTCAGCCACGAGTTTTAAAAAAAAAACTCAGCCACGAGTTCGATGCTTGAAAGCGGTACAAACGCGCGTCTAGTGAACGCGGTGTTGCCTTAAAAACGTGCCGTAGAAAGTTATACTGCGGTGTATATCGGTAATTATGAGCCTGTAACTTCCAGAAGTCGCATTTACACGATAGCGAAGTACGTTTCCGCTACATTTCTTCTGCGCTTAGCGCACACGCAGAGCCACCTTGCGGCAAACACAGAAGACCCCCTCCTCTCAATGTACGGCGCTGCCCCGACAGGTGGCGCGCCATACGCGCATTGGGGCTGTGCGCGGTCCGGTTCCCTCTCCCCCGACTCCCTCTCCTCTGACGACGCTTCGCCGTGCTCCCACGCGGGTTGCAGAATCAAGCACCGTTCCTTTCTTTAGATTACCATCTATCTATCTCTCTGCCCGTGCCGATCACGACGTTTGGCTGGCGTAGATCGTTTCCCCCTCCGAGACACCGAGTTCTTTGGTTCGTTCCGTTTGCTCAGGCGCACGTTTCATTGCCGCGCCGAACGCTGCGTTGCTCGACGCTCTCCGTGTGATCGGTGGGCGCAAAGTCCGATGCGGGCCGCCTCGTAAGTGATCCCTGCGCCGTAGCGCATTGTCTTACACCGCTTGGCGGGTCGATGGGAACGCTGTCGCGTTCCACTCTTGAAGGCGAAGCTTAAGCGTCCTCCAATTTTTGTCAGCACACAATAATCCAATCCTCTAAACATTTTAACACGGACTTCCCAGTGAACCAAGGTGGCGCGAAAAATGTAATCAATATATATATATATATATATATATATATATATATATATATATAGATAGATAGATAGATAGATAGATAGATAGATAGATAGATAGATAGATAGATAGATAGATAGATAGATAGATAGATAGATAGATAGATAGATAGATAGATAGATAGATAGATAGATAGATAGATAGATAGATAGATAGATAGCCCCCCAAAGGTGAGTGCAGCACCCTAAGGAGTGCAATTTCCGCTAAAGGTACGTTAACAGGCATAGAAACCGTAGGAAATCAAAGAATCAAATGAACAATCAATTTAAGAGAGACAGAGAGAGAAATAGAAGAGAGGAAAGGCAGCGAGGTGAAACAGACGCACGTCCTAAGCAATTTGAAGTCTGTATAAATATGAAAGGCCAAGATTTTGTCTACAAATTTACATTTATACAATAAATTGTGAAGTGTTTGGTATGTTTAGATAAAGGATACACTAATGCCACAACATACTCTCACATGTTTTATTTAATTGGCAAGGCTGTGACGTATCCTAAAGCTGCATTGAAAATATCACTTACATGAGTAGCTTGAGGACGGTGGTTGCTTGAGATAACCTACAGGCATGAGATGCTGCACCGTGGATGCATTTGCTATTTGAACGCTCGAGTAACGATTTCCGCAGAAGACAAAGAAGTTTCTGCGGACGTCCTTGCCTGTTTCGCGTCAGGGAAGTCTACCTCTCACACAATGGCACCTACAACGTCGTGGACACCCTCGAAAGCCCAAGACTTCGATGTTGTTGTCCCTATAGGGATTGGTCCGGAGACCATCGTCAACGCGCCGGCCCCAACAGTTGGCCTCCCCGAGGTCTACTGCGTTGAGCGCATGAGAGGCCTCAACTTCCAAGTCACCGTCAATAGCATGGCTTACATGATAATAATCGTCGATGCTGGCTGCGTAGTCATCGGTGGCGAACGTTGTCCTGTTGGTCCTATCGGTCCGCAGGTCCCCAATGTAACCTGCCTCTTCATGCCGTCCTTCGTTTCGAACGAAGTCCTCGTCCATGCACTATTACCATACGACCATTCTGTCTGTCAACACTGGTCTTATGAGCGGACGACGTGGCGTAGTCAAGGGCACCCGCTTCGTTCGTGTGGGAATGAGCACCACAACCCCGTCGCCAATTACCTGCGAGCCTCTGGTCATCGTGTGTCGTTTGACTACTGTGGCTTGCAATGCGTGTGTCGTTGGTGTGGCTGCAGTCACTACTACCATGCCCAGTGCACCACAGCGTTCTGTGGTTGTTGTGGTATCCATGGCTACGAAAGTGACGGATGTGACCGTCCTTGTCACCATTGCAGGAATGGTCACCCTATGGTAGCGTGCCCTGTGCAGCGTTCATACTCGGACGCTGCTGTTGGAGCCTTTCCCCCCTTATCGCCGGTGTAAGCTACGGTCGCGACTGCGCCTGACGCCGTAACCAATGAAATTGCCTTGACACCCATCTACCAGAGTGAGCAATTATGACAAACAAAAAGTACGCAGCTCGGGCAATCGCATCACGCCATGTTCGCCGGCCTCCTTGACCGAAAAAGAAGACCATGGTACCGATCACGTGGCCAATCGGAACACGTCATCTTCGCTGGCCTCCCAAACAGCGAAGGACACGCATGCTGTGGCCGATAGCACCTCCACTTCGGCTGCTACGATCGGTCCACCTGATCGCACCAAGGTATTAAAAACGGTTAAAACACCAGACCCTGCTATTTCTACGCTAGGTACACCCACGAAATCTGCTGTGGCTTCATAGGCCTCAACTGCGTCGTTTACAATGTCCCATCCAATTTGTGGCTTTTCTGCAAAAGCCACTGTGCCGTTGCATATGAATGAGCCCCCGCTGCCAAAGTTGTCAGCGGCGATGAAATCAATCCCGTAGACCAACCGCTACCGACATCATCATTATCACCAGAAAACACCTTCAGCCTCGGAGTTGATAGCAGCGTTGGACTCACGCCAAGCCTGGATGGACTCGACGTAGAAATGGTGGTCCCACAAGACGTAAAGCATTCCCTTGCTCCACCCTTTGACTCGGATGGAGCCCTGGATTTCCACGCCGAGTTGCAGCGACCAAAGAAACCTCGGCCTTCTTCTAGAAGGTCGAAGAAGTGACATGTGTGCTGCATATTCCCTGGACTTGTTCCCTGGGCGCCGACTTGGACAACACGACCAGGTCAGGTTGGTGACACTTTTAATTGAATATCTTTGACAACCTCAATGTTATTTCAGTAAATGCACAGAGGCTTCCAAGTCCTATAAAACAGGCCGAAATTATCAGCATGGTCCGCGCTAAAAATTGTGATATTCTATGTTTGCAAGAAAGAACATGTCCAACGTTGGAGAAATTGGTTTTTTACACCATTGGACATGTTCTTTCTTCCAAACGCACTTTCAACCTAGACTGATTTTTCTCTTTCACGACATCACGCTCTAATGGAGCCCGTATCATTATTTTCAATAGCGCTTTCTTGGGAGATCAAGTTTTTATGATAACACAGGGTGGATATTGGCATTCCATTGTCTGCTATCTTCAGTTAGGTTACGTATTTGGTGCAGCTATAGACCCGCGCAGACCACTAAATCCATTGATTTTGTTCGTTGCTTGGACGTGTACTTCCTGGACGGTCGTCACGTGGTGCTTGTTTGGATTTTAATAGTGTTTTAGACATGCGAGCAGATGCGCAAGGCCCGGGCTGGGGTCGCCCTCATTGGAACGCACGGGAGCTGCGTCGCCTCGTCTAGCACTTTTCATTGCTGGATATATATCGACTTTTTAATGGTTCCTCATTTGTCTGAACGTGGTGACTCGGCGCGTCGAGAAGCATGTTAGAACGTACCTATGTGCCAAGCAATTTAGCTCAGTGCGTCTCACAATGTGATTGGATAACTTTACTTTCATCTCCTGTTTATATGTCCTATCACAGACGAGCTATGCTTGAAGTTTGCTTCCCTCCATGCTCATCAATAAAACCCTGACGTCTCGACATCCGTCTTCTACATGACGCGCGCTCGTCAAGAGTTTGTCAAGAGTCCTGCGCGCCTCTCTTTCTAGATCTGACCCAGAGTCAAGGGACGCGATCAAGGTGCAGTGGCGTCTAGATTGTTCAATTGAAGGACGTGCACTCAGACGAAGTATGTCAGAAGTGGCGGATACTGCCACGAAGCTCCATATTGCCCTTCGGGTCAGTCGGCTGACTGCTTTGATGTGGTCGTGGCAGCGTGAACTACGGAGGCGTTTGCAACGCCTCATCGCAGCGTCGTTTTTGTCAGCAGCTGCTTGGCGATGCAGACGTAATCCGTGTGCACACCCTGAAGTTCTCCACTTCGCAAGAAACCCGCTTTTTAGGCAGCCGTATACATTCGGTTCTGTGGCCCCAAGAGCACTTCCTGTTATGTCGCCTCCCGCGCATGATTATTGGAACTTTGTATCGCATTTTGAAGAGATGGCCCATACCACTTTGCAAATGGAACATGATAACGTAGAAATGCTTAGTGGGCTACTTCATGTTCCACACGTTGGATTACGGGAGGAAGTCTAGCAGTGTCCGGTGGTTGAGCCCCAAGATCCAGCTGTCTACATCTGGTGGCCGACCTGGGGGTGGTCCACATCTATATAAGCAGTTGTTTCTGGCGGAGGGCGTGTAGCGAGGGGCAAGTCCAGAGGAAGTACCTACTGTCCACCTCGCAGACAGGAGCGGGACAGAAGGGGCAGGACAACTGGCGGAGGCACGGTACTGTGCCGACCACGACCAGGTTACCGCAGGGGTAAGGGTGACATGGAGGTGTAGCCTGCGTAGCAAGACCTCTTTCCAGCGCACTAGGCCACCAGGGAGGTCGGTGCCACACGGTGGGAGAAGAGCTTGCGTGACGCACCGAAGGTTTTCTTTTTCTGTGAGGAACCTTGTCTCCGGAGAGGTGTAGACCGATTGAAGGGAACGAGAAGTTTTGTTATGACTTGCTTCATCCACCAAGGCTTGTGTGGGATGTGCATTGCGACGTATCCGTTGTACGCGTACTGTAACTGGTCGTCTTGTGTTGATACCTAACCACGATCCATCATTAGTTCGTCCGGAGGAATGGAGGCCAATCACGCTTCTCAACTTTGACTACAAGGCCTTCACAGCTGTTGTCACTCGATGCTTGGGAACTCTGACGCCTTCCTTAATAGGACGCCATCAGGCATGTTCGGTCCCTGGCAGAGCGTGACATGATGGCGTACACTTTTTTATTTCTACAGCGTGCCTTTTGGCATAAAAAATTATTTGCATAAAGCATGACAATTATGGCATAAAGAATTATGTGTCCTGAATCTATGGTGCGGAAAGGTCGGAAATCAGAAGATGCTACAGACAACGGATGGCAGCTGAGGAATCGGTGAAGGTGTCAATGTTCCTACTAGTCAGCAAAAGGAGCGGACAGAGGATGGATATTGCATATCGAATGGCCAAGAGCTCCGCCTGTGTCGACGACCAGGCAGGAGAGCAAGCATACGAGCAGGTTGATATTTCTGTCAATATTTCCGGACAAGCGATAGCCGTGGCGACTTAATCATCACTCACACGTTTCATACGCGGTTTTAGCACCATAACACAACTTGTCGAGTTCACGCATGACATAGCTTCTAACCTGGATAAGGGATTTCAAATTGACGCTATATTCATAGATTTTTCCAAAGCTTTCGATACAGTACTTCACTCAAAACTACTGTCCAAACTAAATGCCATTCTTAACAACCCTCAATTAGTGAACTGGATAGAAAGTTTTTTGTCCCACCGCACTCAATTCGTAAGCTTTAACTCCATTAATTCTTCGGTGGTGGATGTGTCATCGGGCGTCCCTCAAGGCTCGGTCCTAGGACCTCTACTTTTCTTACTATTTATTAATGATTTGCCACACGAGATATCATCTAAAATTCGAATGTATGCAGATGACTGCGTATTGTATGACATCATTTCATCTCCCTCTGAGCATGTTCGCCTTAGTGAATCATTCCTCAGATTTGCTAAATGGTGTGAAACATGGCAAATGAATATTAACTTCCGTAAGACTGTCGTTATGTCCTTCTCTAATAAAGCTAACCCGTTCCTTTTCAGCTACGGATTTAATGATAATTTAATTCAACGGGTTTCTGAATATAAATATCTTGGTCTCACGCTCACCACTAACCTGTCCTGGTCAAAGCACATTGATTCCATTACGACTAAAGCTCTACAAAAACTCGGTTATTTACGTCGTACTCTGTCTAATTCTCCGCGCGACACTAAATTACTGTTATATAAAACTATTGTTCGCCCTATACTTGAGTATGGTAGTATCGTTTGGAATCCCTACAAGCAGTACGAAATAGACAGAGTTGAGGCCATACAAAGGAAAGCGATCAGATTTGTCTACCGACGTTATGACCACCAGTTCTCGCCATCGTCAGTCATGTCTTCACTCAACCTGACATCTCTCGCCGAACAGCGACACGTTCATTCCTTAAAATTTTTTCATGGCATTATTCACTCATCTTGTCGCCTCTCCAGTAATGAATATATCACCTTTGCAAAAATCTCTTCTAGTAGGAGACATCACGCGCTTAACATTACACCATTTTTTGCACGCACTAATACTTTTAAGTATAGCTTTTTCCCTAAAACAATTGAAGCCTGGAATTCGCTACCAGGAACCAACTGTTCTCTCCCATTAAATGAATTCTTGTCTGTACTCCCTCAACACTGCGCCTAAACTTTCTTTGTTGCCTATTGTATTTCTTTCATGTATTGTATTATCCACTCCTGCTATAGCCCCAGCAGGGGCTGCAGTATGTGTAAATAAATAAATAAATAAATATCGTCGACATACGCTACATGTCTCCGGGAAGATTTCTCACACGTAGTTGATCAGCTATTTGCTGTACGTGAGTCATAGACCGATTGTCGGTAACTTGCTGGTAAATGCACCTTGGCTTTATCAACAAGTTGCGGACAATCCGCCGCACACACGATAATGATGTACAAGCTGACCAGGTCAACACGTGGTCTCTTAGTTTCACTAGACAAAGAAAAGCCATTCGATCTGCTTGAACATGGCTACATATTTAATGCGAGCGGCCACGAGAGAACAATGAGGGAAACTGGCACGTGACGCAGGCGTCAAACATCTCAAGGAGTTTGTTGGCTTCGGCACGAGTGCAGTATACGTGAATCGCTAAAACATCGGGCTCGAAGACAGAGGTTCCAAAACAGAGGTCTGATCGCATTGTCGACTGCGCATCTATTTTCAATTACAAAGGCCGGAAACGAGACGAGACAGGACCCAACATGCTGGGAATTGTCTCGGCTGAGGCAAAGAATGTTTCGCTTTAAAAGATGAGGCAGGTCCAGAAAAAAGAAAGCGCTGCAAAACGAAGCAAATATCAAATTCTTGCTGATCGAGTTCCTGGACAACCATGGAGTTATTCACCGCGAATTCGCACCTCAGGGTCAAACTGTCAAAACAGCTGACGCGGAGGTTCTGAAGCGTCCGAGTCGTGGGAGAGGTTGTGTGCGCAGTGTGCTACCAAGATTTTCAAAGAGGCGCACTGGACCCTGCATCATGATGCAGCATGATAATGACCCGGCGCCCTCTGCGTTGAGAGCGAATGAGTGTTTGGCATATAATTACATCACTGTGCTGAAGCAGCCTCCCTACTCGACGGATACTGCCCCTGTGCATTTTTCTTCAACAAATATTAACTGGTTCTTCGGGGCCGGCGTTTTGGAGATTCTGATGACTATTCAAAATTTAAAAACGCTACCGTTGAAGCGCTTAAGAAAACAGGACTTCCAAGGCTGCTTTCAGCAATGCACGAAGAAGTGAGACCAATGCATTCAGTTTAATGTGGAGAATTTTGATGGTGGCCACATTAATGTAGGTTATTGTTGGCGAAATTATTTGCTTAAAAGGACATGCGACAACAGTTGGGACAAACCTTGTATTTCCGTTGCCTTTAGCATTACGGCACAAATTGAACACACTGCACGCCACGGCATGAATACGTACTTGATTTGTTTTCGAAGGTCACAGTGCCCAGTGCGTTGAAAACTTGTTTAATTCCACTTAGTTTCACCTGTAAGCGGCTTTACACCTGCGTGATTATCACCCGTGGAGACAGGGACCAATGAGGGACTTGTATATTAGGGTTTGGCAAAGAGCGACAGGAGTTGCCCACCCATATTCTGTAGAGACTGCCCACATTTTTCATCAGAAAGGGCAGCTTTCATAGCCGTGAAATGAACAACAAAACGAATGTCGTGTAGTGGGCTTAAAATAGGTTGACGACGACGACGACGACGACGATGATGATGATGATGATGATGATGATGATGATCATGATTGTCGCAAGTGAGGTGAGGTTATCTGATGTTATTTGAGTCTTACCTGTAGCGTGGGTATCATTTCCAGACTACGGGAGGCTTTGAGCCTTTGTCCAATGTTTCCCCTCTGACGTTACCTACGAGTGCGTCTCGGTGCCCTTTACAGTGACTTCTTTGTCAGACCAGTTTGGAATGGTTCCTACAATAAGTTCCGGTTCGAATTCTTATAGGATAGCGGGAAAATATCTTAGTTCCAATTAATTTAATTATAGGTTTTATGCGCAAGAACCACGATCTGATTATGAGGCACGTCGTAGTGTAGGACCCCAGAAATTTGGACCATCTAGGGATCTTTAACGTGCACCTGAATCTGAGTACACGGGCGCTCTTGCATTTCACCCACATCCGAATGAGGCCGTCGTGGCTGGGATTCAATCCCGCGCCCTCGTGCTTAGCAGCCCTACTCCATAGTCACTAAGCAACGAAGGCGGTTTTCAGCTCCGCTTTTCTACACAGTTTCGTTTTACATCGACACCCTGGACTGCACAGTTTGGGCAGCCAGTCTTTCTCAGCTGTCGCTCGTGGAGGAACGCTGTCCGCGTCAGGGTCGTGCGTTTAGAACAAGTAATTCTTCTATCTTTTACTGAAACTTTTCAAAAAAGATTTTATGGTCATTTTATGGTCGGGATGGTTCAATATGACGCATTACACTGTTACTTAACTAGTCGGTAAGGGAAGAAAGAGAGAGAGAGAGTGATTTCATTGGCAGCGAAGACAGAGCAGTGGGCCTGCACTGGGGAAAAGGGAAAACGAGATGATGATGAGGCGAAGAAAGGGCGTGAATGCGTACGTAGATTAGACGGCGACCCTACAATACCAGCGGAAACGTTTTCTCGGCTATGAAGCTAAGGTTACTGAACGAAAGCGCGCCTCTTTCGCCTCTTCTGAAAATAGTCTTGCAGTATTGTCCAGGTCTTTCACATGGGGAATAGAAAACAAGTTTTCTTTTTTCATTACAGCACCTAAGTTTAAACGGTACACAACATTCATGACTCAGCTACTACTACTTCATTGTACTTTTAGCTCGTCTTTTCAAATTTGCGCACCACCGAGACTGTCCCATAATTTACGCATTCGTTAAAGGCAAAATGGCACTCGCGTCTTCTAGTAGATGCTCGTCGCACGCTGTGTTGCCAGTCAACTTCCCTGAGAGGCTGTTGACCAACTCCATCAATAAAATACCGTCGAAGCAGACAAAGCAAGTGTTTGCCACGTGTGCGCGAAATCCGAGCTAGCCCATCTCTGTCTGCATGTACACCGTCTGCATGTACACAGAACCCACCGTCAGCATGTACGAAGAATTGTGCGAGCTGACTGCTGCGCCGCCTCTATCGACACCAGCGTCGGCTGCACGTCCAAGTCTCAACCGACGCCAAGGTCATATGGCCGCTTCGGGGCTCTGACACTGGCAGCCGTTGCTCGCTGTTCAGAACTCGGTACATATGGGATGCGCATAAACATTGATTGATTCACGCGGAGTTAACTGTCTCTGCCTTCACTAAATACGTTGTGCGAGGTCAGAGTAAGGGAAACGGGTACCGAGCTCACATGGACTGCATCGCGCATGAATAGACAAGCTCCGCCACCGTAGCTTTCGCTTGCAGCTTTCGCTTCATAGCCAAGAAAAGTTCTCCATGATGATGATTATGATGATGATGATGATGTGATGATGAAAACATCGGTACTGAGGGGGAAGGGGAAATTGGGAAGGGGCCCCAAGTCCGGGGTTCCTACGACGTCATCGGCAATGGACCGCCATGCCCATTGGATGAGTGCCTGGCTGACCCAGTAGGCGGGCTTCGGAGGCACCGTCGCGAAGGACGCCTTCCCGCAGAATCGTGGTGCGGGACGCAAGAAGAATACGGGAGAGGGAAGGGAAGCAAGGAGCGGCGCATTGCACTGCTACGTGAAAGGTCGTGGATGCAACGTCACATCCGAGTATGGAGTTGCTGGTCTAGTTTGTAAACAAAAATGTGCGGATTTTTCAATTTATATGTGAAGAGAAGCGTTCGTCAAGCCTTTATTGAAATGCAATAAATTTGCCCGCTTCATTTCTGCGTCTTTCGCGTAAAGGAAACTGCCGCACGCGCATGTGCTCTAGAGAACCCGTACTACGCAATGTGACCACTCTTATATTAACTTGTATTTCTTAATTTCTTCTTTCTTGCTTTGGATATGTACCGGCCGCTTCTTGGCCGACAACTTCTTGAAGGTGCTTGCCATAGTATTGACGTCATCAGCATATTCAACACGCCGCGATCGTCTCGGAGAGCTCGTTTGGCACAATATGTGGTGTACACGTGCTACTGTGGCCCGATGGTTAGAGCATGAGGCTAACGGGCCGTGCTTAAAATCCCACGGAAGCACTTTTTCTTGTTTTTAGAGAGATGCTGTTAGGGCTCTTTTGCTCACTATCGTGTCCGTACGTAGAAAAATAATCCCGAAGATGGTGTCACGACGGGCCGACCCGTGGCAGAGGTGCAGTTCGCCAGTAATGGGCTCACATTCACAGCTTCGCTGGTCATCCTTTTTTGCAGATTGGAAGGGCACTGAGATTTCTTTTTTGTTAAGAGTGAGGCAGAACTTACTCGACCAGAATGCGAGCACCCGATCACTGATCGACCGAACGACCGACCCAGGCGAAACCATGGTATGGCAGGTAAAGAAAGGTTCGCTTAAAAAAAATACGAAGTTGCCTTCGTCAATGGGGAATCAATGGGGAAGCGAACTGCTGCCAAAGTAGCGCTAGCGTAGACGGGTGTCTGGATGGATGAATGGATGTTATGAGCGTCCCCTTCGGAACGGGGCGTTGGGTTGCGTCAGCAAGCTCTTGCTATTATACTGTCAATTGTCCTACCTACGTTAAACAATAATAAAAAAAAACACTACGAACTTCCACAGCCAAATTTTCTGACCCCCTATGGTGAACTGTGCTTTTGTACGTCACCGTTTTTTTTTTTTTTTGTCGTTTCCCTACTTTTCTTCCACCAATCCTCCAATCACCTCTTACTAAGCCCTATGCGGATGTGTTTACTTTACCACTGCTCTCGCTGAACCCAAGGGTTTCAAGGAGACCAGTGGTACCTAAATCGACCGCTGGGTAGACGTCTTCACATTCTAATAAAACATTCTCCATAGTTTCCCTAGCTTTACCGCAGCAAACACATGCTTCTTCTTCGTTCTTATATTGCGCTTTAGGTGCGCATTCTAGGGCATACCGATCTTGCTTCGAAAAGTAATGAGCTTCCCTTTGAGTTATCATAAATTGTTTCTTGTCTAGCGTAGACTTGTCTCGCCACCTATCGGCAGCTGCGGAAAGCAAGACTGCCGTTCCGTCTGGGTGGCCACGTGCGGGAGGCGGTTGGTTTGAAGATGCCTGCGCCTGAAAGCGACCAGCCACATCTATTATGGAGCCATTCCCGTTTGCAGAAAATCGGTGCCGCTGGACGACGAAATGTGGACGACGACGAGGACACTGCTCGGCGCGTGTGGCGTACGTAAAGCAAAACAACTAGGAACACGAATCCATCGCCAGCGGGCGCGTCACAGTTTTGTGCGATCACGTGACCAGCTGTGCTTGCGATGCATCTCATGAGGTGCTCCCCTCTTGTTGGCCTCTGAAATCGAAACTTGGACTGCTTGTTACATCACCTGGTTTGGCTGGCATGCCTGGAGCTAGTAAAGGAAACAACAATTGCACGTTTTTGCTATGGCCGCTTATAAAAGCAGGGCTAACATTAGGTGGGCATAACAATTTAATTACGTGCCGAACGGTGAATCAAACGCGGTTCTATGCTGTGATTATCAGGTCATTGGGCTACATATTACAAAAGAAAAGACAAAATTCAATAGTTTTATATCAGTACTCTTTAAAATGGGTGCTATTACGTTCGCCCAGTAGGGCCAGTGACCCTCGAAGCTGTCCTGCTTTCCCGAGACAAATCAGTTCTGTGAAGCTCACAACAATACGTCTTGCCTAACAGACCAGCGGCGACACCAAGGTGAGACGTCTGACATCTACTGGGCTGATTGATGTCACTTGTTCGCCGATCTTGACGCTGAGACCAAGAAACTCTAGTGATAGTGCATTCGACGTCGCCTCGTTACGGTCGCTGCTGACCACCGAAGCCGATCGACAGAAGAACCAGCTAATTGATGGGACATCCAAAGAACCAAGATGCGCCAATGGAGTCAAGCGTTACACCCTTGTTTACGAGCATCCCCTTCTTTCTCTGGTGCAGTGAGCTGTGTGTGCCCTGGGGTATTTCTCAAATTTAAATTAAATTACGGGGTCTTACGTGCCAAAACCACTTTCTGATTATGAGGCACGCCGTAGTGGGGGACTCCGGAAATTTAGACCACTTGGGTTTCTTTAACGTGCACCTAAATCTAAGTACACGGGTGCTTTTGCGTTTCGCCCCCATCGAAATGCGGCCGCCGTGGCCTGGATTCGATCGCGCGGCCGCATGCTTAGCAGCCCAGTACCATGACTACTAAGCAATCACGATGAGCCCACGAAGTGGGACCAGCGAGGGTACCTCTGTTTTGCTTAACGAAACAAGAAATCAAGGCATGCTACCTGCGAACGGAATGTCCGATCGTAAATGTTCCTAAAGCGCAGAAGCCTCTTAATCAGTTTAAAGGCTTACTTCATTTTCTTCAATTTATTAGATTTGGCTGATCGATTCCTGACCCATTGAGTATGTGCCACTGGGTCTGGGTTCATTCTTCCCAGAATGCGTCACTGACACAAAGTGTGTAGGATCTTAAAAAATGCGTGACCTCGTGCTTAGCAACCCAACTAAGCAACCATGGCGGGTTGGGGTATTTCTCCGGTTGTGTTCCGTGAACAAGGGTACCGGAGCAATTGTACGCACCTTCGCTCTCAAAGAGGAGCATTCGACGACCAGGAACTCTCCTATTGGAGGATCGTGTGATCACATATTTGCCTGGCCTAGGGAACTAAGGAGGACAGAGGGCCAGTATTTAAGTTCACTTTTTCGGCTCCTCGGGCGTACTCGATCAGGTGTCTGCATCACGGAAATATTTATTCTGGTATAAACAAAGCCCCCCGCCCAGTCAATCCGGACAGAGGGGGTGTGCCGGGTCAATGTACCGAATGATGTTGGGTTGATGAGTACGTGTAAGCTATGGGACGCGGAACCTCCGGGTGCCAATCCCCCCATCTGGCAACGGCACCTATAGCTCACGCTACGAGAACGATTAACTGTGCTCCATGCTATGGCCAGTACGAGTATCCCTTGTTCTGTAAATAAGTTTGCCTCTCCCATGTAAATAATCCCCCTGCTCCATTCCTGTAACCTCTAGACCTCGTACTCTTCACGAAAGAAGCAAACCTCTCCATGTAAGCTCGGTCGACTGCGTGGGTCTGCTTAGCCTCCGTGTGACGCCCCGGTATACAGCGTAGAGCAGCCAGCTGTACCCGTTACGAGACGCACCAGCGGCGTAGGCTAGAGAGCGACCCTCAGTTGGCGCCAGACTCCGATGTCAGGAGCCCCTACTTATAGTGCCACGCCACCTCGGTGATATTATCGCGGTGACGGAAAAATGAGCGCTGCCCCAAATCCTCTGGGGATTTGGGGCAGCGCTCATTTGGGCAGCGCTCAGCGATTTGGGTCTGCAACTGGTCAGCGCTAATGACGTCTTTGTGAAGAATCTTCAAGACCTGCGTCTTTCTCTGTGGAAAGGAATATGGCGTGGATGACCGCACTGCTCTCCCTGACTTGTTAAGCCTGAAAATGGAACGACAGGATAAAAGACAGGGCGAGCAGGGTAAGTGCGGCCAACCTGCCCTCCTCATCCGCTTTCCTTTCTCACTCACCCTCTAAGCACCCGGCGCCGAGCGGAACTTACGTAGTCACATCTTCTTGTTTTAAGCTGAGGCAACGTCACTGAGGCATAGAGGTGCGAGCCAGACCATGGAGGGGCTTTATTGCGAGCGTGATTCAAGCGAAAATTCAGAATCCAGAAATCGTCGAAGCGGTACAACTGGAAACGGAAAACCTGGAAGCGAAAATTCCGGAAGCGGCATTGGTGTGAGCGACGAATCAGGGAACAGCGGCACACATCAAAGGCTGGCGCTACATAGCAAAAGCAGCGGAAGTGCGTGGATCTCGGCGCTACCCTGGCGGGACAAGAAGCTCTCGTCCAGCATGTACGTCGAGCAGCCATGGCCAGTCTTGGCCATGGCAGCCATGGCCAAGCAGTCATGGCCAAGCAACCAAGCAGCCATGGCCATGGCTTGAGGTCGAGTGGGTGGTGTCCTCATTCCAGGACTCCACCCACTCGACCTCAAGAGTAACCACGTCGATTGTCCTAATACATGTTTTCTCTCTCTCTCTCTCTCTCTCTCTCGGAGAGGCTTTACGACAGGCTTGCGTCAGCAAACGATGCCGCAGCTCGTACTTCTGGTTAACGAGAACCGTAGGTACCGTAGACTCAAAGCCGCATTAAAGCACCGTAGCGTCTAGGGGACACTACGGAAGCGGTAGCAGTTCAAATCAACACTTCTGTGTACGCCATGCTAGTTTTGCGGCTACGACGTTTCTTGAGGCCGCGGCTTCGATCCCGACCGCGGCATCCCCATTTCGATAGGGGCTAAATACAGAAATGCTCGTGTTCTTAGATTTAGGTGCTCGTTAGAGAACCCCAGAGGGTCAAAATTGATGCATAGTTTGCCACTACGGCGTGCCTCATAATACTAGTGTGGTTTTGACCCATACACCCCTTTAATTCAATTAAAGTTTAAGACTTCTGCCACGATGCGATGGGCTCTGTGAGGCAATGACAATGCTAACCTTCTCGGAGGTTATCGAGAATCGCGCACAACGCCTCAAGGAAGCACGTTTCGCTGTGTGTTCTGTGCACTACGCCTATAAACAGCAGTGGTGCACGCCAGCTAACATTTACCATCAGCTCACTGTTCTCGTATTGCACGAAACGCTAAATAAATTAAACATTCGCCGTCAACATCAGCGCTAATTATCGTCAATCAAAGCAAGCGACACAGAAAGCTTCGTTTACGTCGACTTCCACACTGCGTGGGAACGGCATAATTTTTTTTACGTATTACTTTCAAAATAAATGACAAGGGGTGGCGTTTGCTCTACTCGCTGCAATTGCAGTCTATCACCTCCAATTAACTTTCGAAATGCATGAAGTGATCTGAATTACCGTGCAAACATATTAGACTGTTTATAGTTACTTTAAAAAATAAAGATTACGTGTCCCGATTATAAGAAGATGTCGTCTGTAGTTACATTTTAATACTGTTTTTTTAATAACGCGATTTTTGATCCACCCCCTCCAAGACGAAGTTGTTTGACCTGCGTCCGAGCTTAGAAAAGAAAGACAGAAATTTAGAAGATAAGAAAATACCTCAAATTGCAGTAGTCATATCATAAGAAGCCAACAAACACTGACACCAAGGACAACATAGGGGAAATTACTTGTGCTTAATAAATAAAATATTATTTATTAATAATAAAATTACTATTTATAATAATAAAATTTATTTTATTTATTAAGCACAAGTAATTTCCCCTATGTTGTGCTTGGTGTCAGTGTTTGTTAATTTTATTATTAATGTGTGTATTATTAATGTATGTTTTTTATTTATTATTAATAAATATTATTTATTAATAATAAAATTAGTATTTATAATAATAAAATTTATTTTATTTATTAAGCACAAGTAATTTCCCCTATGTTGTCCTTGGTGTCAGTGTGTGTTGGCTTCTTATGGTATGACTAATAAAAATCGGGCCCCTCGGTTAACCCCTTTTCTTCTCGTCAAATTGCAGTAGAACACTCAATAATATACCTTCTGGGTACGCTCTAGCTCGGCTACACCTTGCAGGAACATCAATATGTACAGAAAAACATCTCGCGTCCCCGCGCTAAGCGCAGGGAACTGCGTAGTGATATGAAACATGGCGCCCACCACAGTAGATAACGTGGTTGTCGCCACCTTGTACGTAGCGGCCTGCAAGGTGGACATCGAGGCACCCTAGCCGGGGATCTTCTGGACAATTCGTAGCTAATTAGGAGCTCAAAACAAAGATCAGGAAAGAAACAATTTATGATAAATGAAATGAAAGCTCTTGACTTTTCGATGCGAGATCAGGATGTCTTATGTTGAATTCCAATGGCGGAGTCGGAGCAGCCGACGGAATCCGCGAGCGAGCACTCGACTCTGGCGTATAGCAACGCCTCCAAATCCGCGAGTGGAACACAACCTGCGCCGCCGGAGCAAGGCGGAAGCGGAACTTCTATCGCCGAGTTACCCAGGATGCCTTGCGTGTTGTCATTTCCTTCCGCTGTTTGCTCCCAGCATCGCCGCACCGGTCACTTGTCTCTTCAGCGCCGTTCACCTGTTTTTTTTTTTTTATGCGAAGCATATTACGAGAGCTCAACCCAGCTCCTCAGGCGCGGCGGTGTCGCCATGAAATCACGTGACACCGTGACGTCACGACAGAGGAGAAGTGGCTTTGGCTCAACGCTTGCAAGACGGGCTGGGTGGGAATCGAACCAGGGTCTCCGGAGTGTGGGACGGAGACGCTACCACTGAGCCACGAGTAAGATGCTTCAAAGCGGTACAAAAGCACCTCTAGTGAATGCGGTGTTGCCTTAGAAACGAGCTGTTTCTAAGGCGTGCGTCTCTTGCTCAGGCGCACATTTCGTTGCCGCGCCGAACGCTGCTTTGCTCGACGCTCACCGCGTCCAATGCGGGGCGCGTAGTCGCTGCCCTGTAGCCCATTGTCTTACACCCCTTGGCGGGTCGACGGGAACGCTGTCGCGTTCCACTCTTGAAGGCGAAGAAGTAATGCATGAGTTGTTTCTTCGTCTAGCCGAACCAAATAGCCAAGCAACAGCAGTTCACCAGGCTAAACAGTGGTTCAACAACTAAAATAAAGGCTAGATATGCTTCGCATCCTGGGCTTAACCTTACCTAAGCCACAGCCATTTTTTTTAAGTGCGGAATGGTTATCTCACCAAGCGTGCAGCAGCTTTTGCTTCCTCCCAGCAGACAAACGTGCTAAAGGAAATACGTCACGCAAAGTTCCGGTCCACTTCGCCGATTTTGGCGGAGCATCTTTTTTTTGCTCCACGGAGTGACTCCAGCTCTGAATTTACTCCGACACTTTCATTGGAACACCTCACTCCCACCCTCACTCTGTCATTGGAACAAACTTGCTCCGAAACGAGCAGAAAAACTTGCTCCGACTCCGCCATTGGAGTTCAACATTAGGGCAGGATCTTCAGGCCAGACCGCTCCCAGATTTACGTAAAATTTCTTTACTTAGAGAAGTGAACATCGTACAAGAGAGAGAGGCCGCGCCTCCACGTCGACGTGAGCTCACTCACGCCTGATTCTGGAAAAGGTATTACTAGCGGTAGTTGGCACAAAAGAAAGGAAGAGGAGAATTCTGGTTGCCGAATCTGCGACGACTGACACTTGATCAACGGCCAACAAGGGGGGCCCAGTAGGGATTACTAGCGCATTTCACTCGTGGCGTTTGCAAAGTACACCTTAAAGGTATGCCGCTATAGCCTACAGGATAGGTCATTGAGCCCACGCCCTTCTCTAGCTGCATTGCGGTTGCCTTGCACGTGGCGGCTTCTTTCTTCGTTGAGCCGTGCTCCTTCACTCCCACCCTCTGAACACCTCTCTTTCTCTCTTATCATTCTTCAAGCGACGTGAAGTGATCTCAAAGAAGTGATATCTCTAGAACCGGCGTTTCGACAATGCGACTTGTATTTTTCGGGACAATTACTGTCAGCCCTCAAGACGGAAACGCGTGGCCGTGAAATTCCGTTCCTTCTGTCCTGTACCCAAAATGGGAAAATTGGAATGAGTTGGTGCCTGGTGGTGCTGGAAGTGAAAATGTTCAGAAATGTGCATGTTTAGATGTATTTTTGAGAAATGGGTGAAGGGGTCGTGCCGATTCTTTGAAGTCGTAGCAAAAATTGTAATTGTTGTTGTAGTAGTAATTGTTATTGAATTGTTGTCAATTCTGAAGGCCTCATTTCTTTCGGGCACCGAGTGGCTGGAGTTTGTAAGGAAAGGGTAGACAAATTTCGGCGTTGCGGACTGTCGACGTTTGGGCCAGTGGTCGGCGCGACCGGCAGAAGCGTCGCGGGCTTGCTTGGGTCGCTCAAGCCGCAGTAGTGCGGCATTGTACTCCACCGGCCCCAACGTCTTTGGTCCGACTTCACTCGGATCACCTTCATGAAGCGTGAAGTGGAAGTATCGTGCGCTCTCTTCGGATGCGAAAGTGGATTGTTTATTGCAGTGGTCCGCTTCGTCGGACTAAACGTCGTCAACCGACATCATTCGATGTAAATCGACTCGTCTGCACAAGAATAAGCATATGGATTATGTTATGGTCTGTAGAGAACTTCTTCCTTGAGTATTCATGGTTATTTTCCAATACTGCCACGTGCGGGATAGCACAATCCGGACATCGGTAACGGGTGGCGGGCAACACGCCGTAGAAGATCGTAGTTTTTATTTTGCAACGTCCAATTCTTTGTCGTCGAGCGTGGATGTTTTTGTTCTTTATTTTTTAGAAGTATGCTCTATTTTGTCGAGCCCTTCCGGGCTTTCTTTATCTTTATTTTTTTTTGTACTGTCGCAAGTTCCACCGTGTTTTTTTGCTCACTGCCCTCATGTAGTAATTGAACCTCTTTTCTTTTTTAAAAACAGATGTGTAATGGCTGTGTTCGCCTGCAGTCTCTGTCATTCTTCCGCAACATCGGCACATGTGAACACCGCATGGGTTGACCATCGAACTAAACAAATTTGTTACAATAAACATTGCGAGCCTTAGTGCGTCGCAGGCGAAAACGTCAAGGGGAGGCCTGTGCGCCATTGCCGATGCTGTCGTTGGACAGTGGGCGCCGGGAATGCGACAGCGGTTCAGAGCTCAAAGCGGCCGAAGCGAGGTAACATTCACTTTCTGCATTCCGCTTCGTCCGAAACGACCTGAACCGTGTTTCTGGGAATTTGCGTTACGCCGGTGAATGGAAAGAAGCCTATGGTGGCAGCTGTGTCTCTCTCCCTCAATGACATACGGCAGCTTTTAGATGCACAACGCGAGATGACATACCCCGGTCTCAAACTACCCTCCCCGGTGGCATAAATGCGATTTGCCTCGCCAGCGGATTACCGCTGTTAACATGCATGCGATCGCTACAAATGCGGCGTGAAGCGCCTGCACGCGTCTCACTCCGGTGAAAACCGCTTGCGAGTGCGCAAATTCGGTGTGTGGGTGAGAGTTGCTGTGAAGTTCTGCGAAGATTTTCAGCGCAGCCGACTTACAGAGATGTGCAAAAAAAAAAGGTGAATTCTTTGGGTCGCACAGAAACCGATTTCTGTGCGACCCATTTGACAGCAACAGCAACGGTCAGCAAAGTCGGGGAGGGCTCGCTAAATAAGTTTGGACAAACCCTCCGGCACTTCAGCTGAGACATGTACAGGATGTCCCACGTAACTTTAGCCAAGCATTAAAAATATGCAAATGCCACGTAGCTGGACAGAATAAAGGAAATGTTGTTGTCAGTCGCTTGGAGATACTCAGATTATTATTATTTTTCATTCCGCCTAACTACATAATCAGTCCTAATTGATCACTCGGCTTTTAAAATATTATAGTTAGACGAAACGCGCCAATGAAAAAATTGTAGAACAGCACGAAACATTCCCGACACAGCTTTCTGCTGCTCAATGCGTGCTAGATAAAAGCGTTTTTCCCAGCCTGAAAGAAGCCCGCGAATAGACTCAAAGGGACTGGAGCGGACAGTCGAGTGGCAATTTTGTGAGCCTAGAGAGCTCCCAGACTCACTGGGCTCCCTCTTTAGACTCCCCTAAGTAACCCTAGTGTAGCGAAAGCTGGGGAAGACACGTCGTTTGGAAGTTGAGATGCAGTGCTCGCGCCCTCCTAAAAAAAAGTAAACTATGGCTATTTGATTTCTGAACCAAACAGAAGCTGCGGCCGCTGGGTGCCATGGAGACAGTGACAATAGTCAGAAACAGGTTTGTAAGTACTATATGGCATTTAAATGTGTATAATAACCATGGAAGAACATCGCATTTCGAAATCACGGGCCAGAAGGCAAAAAAATGCTTATTGAGCACTGTATGTGCATAGGGATGAGTTGTTCATTGAAGTATGCGCTAACAAGTCACAGAATTTTTATGCAAGCAATTTCAGGCGTGAAAAGTTTACGCACGAATAGGGAGGGAATACCCGGCCCGGAGCGCGATTTACTTGAGGACACGGCGCTGCATTGCCATCAACATTACCATTCTCGTTCGATCTGTCTAGGCGCTTGACTACGGCTACATCAAACCCTCCGTCACCTAAGTTAACCTGTTCTTGAGCTAGTTGGTTGATACTCAGTGAAGCCATTGCAGCGCGAGTAAAACAGGATATAAAGAAGGCTGTGGGCATTGTGTCGCCTTGTGGTGCACGGTCTTCTTTCTGTCCTGTCTGATTCGCGTTGCAACGGCTTCACATCTGTCACTTGTCTAGCACGTTTATTCCAGGACATCGACTTTCAGTCAGTCGTGGCACATGGAACCGTAAGCAGGCTGTCGTATACGCCTTACAAACGCCAACCACAATGACCTGGACATAGCCACCTTCATGGCTGTTGCCAAATCGTCTTCTTTTCTGCTCGGAATGAGACAACCGTTTATGGTCAATTATCTTGTCATACGGACAAAAATAAGCACTTCCAGTGGCCAGACGGAAGTGCCCGCCAATCAGGCGGCTGTATTTCTGCCGAAGATCGGGGCTGTAGTGAGTGAGAACCACGAAAAGCCTACTGCGGCTATTTTTGACCAGCTTTGAGTGGCACAGTTACGGTGGCTAGTAGAGTCATGCCATCGTCATGCGCTCTTCCGTCCCTTTCATACAGTCAATACCGCTTGCGAGGGCTTACAAAGCGAATTATGCATTTTACAAACTTACGAGAGTTGCGCTCGTAAATAAGCGTTCGTCAGGAATGCACACAGTGCACAAGCATGGTGCTGCGCAAGCCTGAAATATATAGTTTTTTTTTTTACTTACAGCAAATCGCAAGTGCGTCTTTGCAGAAAGCGTGCACAACAATGTAACCAGTGCTCTTAGGATTTCCCAGTGAGCGAACCAGTCCCCGGATCACACACCTGGCTTTACCCTATCTGTCCCTGGAGCAAACATGTTTGAGCTTCCTCTCAATACCTCCGTGCCATAAATAAACGATTCACGGTTGTCTTCGTGCATGTTAGAGGTGCTTCTACATATTGTGACATGAATGGCGTCTGGCTGATTGTACATAGGCAAGCAAATTTGTCAAGGAGCATCAAACATTAATTGAATGATCATGTGCAACAGTGGTCAATCTTTCTGTTAACAGCTTCGTTTTCCCCGACGAAACTGGATGAAATGACAGCCATAGATGAGGGTCAAGCTCAACTATACACATATTTCATTCGGTGATGCGACAACGTGTACGCTTGCAGATTTAGGAGGCATAAGATTGTGCAATGAGACGACGACATGCTGATTCTGCTGCACCGAGCCGCTTCAGAATGGCGTGCTTGTAATCATGTGGCCGTAATAACGACACTGCTTTGAATACAGTCCCTTTAAAAAAATAAAAGATGTACTTTCGTCCCGGGTTCGAACATTTGATTCAGACCCCGATTTTCATAAACCCTGGGCATTCCAATAAACAAAGAGAACTTCATTGACGTTGACTGGCACACGAGAATGATCATGAGATACAGCATCTATTAAGCCGCTCTTCAGCCGTCGTGTTCCGAAAACATGTCTTTATTCTCTTCAGTGTCGAGCGTTCTCAATCATTTGAGGAGTCTATGAACATTTGGGTGTAGGTATCTGTAACTATGGAGCGTCCATCATGTAGCCGCCGGAGCTATTCTTTTTCACATGGCCTGCCATTTTGCTTGGCGGATCTCCCACTCCCCTTTTAGTGTTGGGTCGTGTGCCGTTCTCATATCTTCCACGTAAAATTTAAAGGGGGGCTTTTTAACGGAGGTAAAATTACCCTTGGCGATGGGCTTTGGTAGGGCCAATTGCAAGGTCTGTGTGCTGTTCTTAGGTGTCCGGTGGTTTGCAAAGCAGCGCTCGAGAGAGGCTCTCGGATATAGAGAATGAACTTGGCTCACCTGTAGTAATCTTCTACTGAACTACAGAAATAATTGACAGTATATTTCGGTTTGATGACAGCGCAGCCATGGCCCTTTGCAATTCACTCCAAACTCCATCGCTCTGCGATCCAGCGTGACTCTATAAGGCGAAATTCCCCGCTTCTATAGTGGAGGAAAAAAACCACTATACTGAGACGCTCTTGCACGATGCAGGAGCGAGGACTTTAGCAATAATGTTGTTTCGTTGTCTGCCAGCCTACCAGTACGTATGTAGGCAGACCGCCCCTCCGCCTATTTTTATAATACCTGTTTGCTCAGGTATGTTCAACAACAAAACAAAATTTTATCGCCCTCTTATTTTCATTTTTCGCAAGAGCAATTATTTTAACCCATTTGAACGTATCTCGTCTTTCTCTTCTATTTGCCCTTACATCGAAGGTGGACTCTACTGCATGTTTTCATCGTCAAGCGAATGCGCTCGATTATTATTCTTTTCCCGAACCGACTACGCCAGTATGAGAGAGAGGCAGCAAATGACAAAGGAAAGCTAGGGAGGTTAACCAGGACTGAGCCCGGCTGGCTACCCTGCACCGGGGAAAGGGAAAAGCTGACGGAAAGATGAAAAGAAGAAGAGAGTGTCTACTGGGGATATCGTTCGGTCACTCAGTCCGGATCACAGACGCTGACTCAATCCAGTAGCTTTCAAATATCGCAGCAGCGCTTTTGCGGCCTTTTGTAGCTGCGATATGCGAGGCCATGGTTCCAAGATCTTGTTCAAGGTGAACGGTGTTCTATCTAGCTGATTGAGAGCTGTGCAGAGGTCATGTCTTTCGTTTTCAAAAGATGGACAGTAGCACAGTAGATGTTCTATGGTTTCCTCGACACCGCAGGCATTTAAGTCGGCGCTATCAGCCATTCCAATCAAAAACGTACATGCATTGGTGAATGCGACGCCCAAGCGTAAGCGGCACATCATTGTTTCCTCATTTCGCGGAAGCCCTGGTAACAGCTGCAGTTGTCAGTATGAATTCACTATGACAGTAAAACGTGTTCTTGGCGGTATTGATTAGACGGCAGCCACAATAAGTCAAGCTTGGTATGACAGCCAACTCTGCAATTAGCCAAAGTGCCACCGATTGTCTAAATGTCATAGAAGGCATCCAGGCATTTTCTTAAAGGGACAGACAACCGCTCAGAGCATGAATCGAGATAACCCCGCTGATGGAAAGATTTCCCGTCGTATTCTCATTAAACATGGATTTATATTTTCAATTATTCACTAGAAGTCGCGAAAAATGACATTTGGTGCCCCATGCGGCAGAAATATCAAGATGCATAAGTGACCCATCAAGTGATCTTTTAATAGTTATGTTTATTAGTATTGCAATGCAACTTTTTCTAAGTGTTGTTGAGAGCGTGAAAAAAGACCACGAATACACGCAAAATTGCGCGCGACTGGCCGCTCGAGGCACTTTGCGTGTATAGGCGGGCTTCTTTCACGCTCGGAAAAACCTATTTGTATAGCACGTATTGCGCAACAGAAAGCTGTGTCAGGAGTTTTTCATGTTGTTCTACAATTTTCTCACTGACACTTTTCATCTAACTATAAAATTGGAGATGTTGATTAATCAAGTAAGACTATGCAATTAGGCAGAATGCAAAAAAAAATCATTTGGGTATCTCCAAGCGACGGCAGACAACATTACCTTGGTTGTGTCCAGCTACGTGGCATACGCATATATTTAAATCTCGGTGCACGATATTTGGGACACAGGCCTGTACATGTTTACATATGTATGATATAGAATCTACAAGAATATAGACGAAAGAACTTGCTCGCGTGATTCATTCAAACTCATGAACGTCTGTAAAGCTGATCAAAGTGTGATATAACAACATCTCCGGAGAAAATTGTACTGACAGCGCGGGCGGTGGACAGCGTTGGCCGCGGGCCGTGTCAGGCTTAGCCTCAGAGACTGGGATCCACACACTGTCTGATCTCAAAGGCCATGTGTCAGATTCAGGACACGGCGAGCGGCGGTACACATGACGAAAACTTTAACAGCATTGCTTGCTCCATCCAAACACTTCGCAGTAGGGACTCTGGTCTCGGTATACAAAAGAGCACATTTTCTGCAGCTACATGTTGCCTCTCGGGGATTCCGGCGTCGTCAAGTCTTGTCGACGGCTCGTCGTTCGCACTGCTCACGGTAACAACGGTCAGTCCACTTATGGGCTCCTTATTTGAGCATCGTTCCCCAAAGGCCACCCATCCACGTTTGGTGGCGATGTTGGTTATTAAATAAGGTCTAAGCAACTTATAAAGATGCAGGAAGTAAACAGTTGGAGACCACGCAGCCCGCACACGTACATGTCTGTGTGGGTTGTATACAAGGTCGGCGGGTCACGCGTTTGACACCATCTTCTACAGGGCGTGCGGTACTCACATGTTCAGTGACTTCACTATTGGTAGCTTTCACGCGACCTCATGGACCAGCTCATCACCGAGCCAGTGCATCGGCATGGCGGCCATGGCATCAATGCAAGCCATCTATACTTGTCGCACGTTCCACTGTCATCATGAAACTTGTTTCCACTTGTCGCATGAAATATTAACTTTTTTCCATCAAGTGGAATCTCTGCCAGTCGAACGGCACACGTTTATACGCAATGAGAAGTAACAGTAGAAATGCGTAAGACAGCAAGCATGCTCATGGTTTTTGGGAGGTAAGTGCAGATGAACTTTATTCAAACAGCTAATTGTGAGAGCCATCGTCGATGCTGTAGTAAAACACCAGCTGTTCCTTTGAGATGACAATGTTCACGGATGTGTTTGATGATCGGCACACGGAGTCGTCTGAGAGCAATGCAGCTTCAGCATCGAGTTTATCCAGGGTTCGTCGGCCAGCTGAGCATATTTGCTGCTCATTTTCGTCGCTTTCCTTTGCCGCGTTCTGAACTTTGTTTTTTGAACCTAATGACAGAAGACAAACGGTTATTGCAAAAACGTCGCAAAATCGGCGCAATATATAGACAGGACTGCACGATGCCGTCTTCGAACTTGTTTCACGCCGCGCATAAATGCGATTCGTGCGTGAGGAAGAGCCTATAGAACAGAGACAAAAATACATCGCATCGCGCATAAGCTCCCTCTGTCTTCTGTAGGGACGAAATGCGTGGCCGTGATGGCATGGCAAACAAAATGAAGACCCATTAGATGCACGCACGCAAAGCAACACGTATACCGGTTGTCTACAGGAGCGGCACGGCTTTAAGAACCGCGTTGCACGAGTTACACCAACCAAGCGAACATCCCGCCCGGCACGTGAATCGACGCGAAGATGACTCTGGCGTCCTCCCCCCCTGTCGAGACACAGCCCGACGCTTCATAACCCCCCCCCCCACCACACACACACACACACACACACACACACAAATCGAGAAGTAAACGGACCACTTCCCGACGCCGCGGTGTGTGTGCAAAGTATACGCGCAGCGCACCGACAGGGGGCACCCGCAGGCCCGCAGCCGGTTTTTTTCTCACAAGTGCACGACCGCGAGGGACTGGGCGCCAAACGCAGGAACGGGTTGGCCGCGGTTCCCGCTTATCTCGGCTCGAATCCCGCTACAGCTCCAAGAGACGGCGGCCCGCATCCCCGGCGATGAGACGCACGCGAGCGGCATTGGTCGCTGTGAGCGCCTCAACTCGGTCTGTCTTGTATGTGCAGTTGCTTCCCGCTTCGTCTGGTGCGCCGCAGACGCTCCCCGGCCTCGCCCCTCACCATCGACCTTCTCGTTTCTCGTTATTCATCGTTTCTTTTTGTGTGTGTGTGTGCGTGTGTTCTGCGGGCTATACATAATACGCGCTCGCGGCTCGAGGCGGAAGTAATCGCCGAGGCAGCGAGGCGGCCGTATCCAGCTATCAAATGGGTCCGCATATGGGATGCGCCGGCTGTAATACGAGCGGTCCTGCCCCTCCGCCACCGAGTCGAACGGTAGGAAGACTGGGTTGGTGCCTCGATTGTCGACTTGGGGAACAACGTCGGAGCCCGCGAGGCTCTCCTTGGTCACGGAGGAGGCTTGGCGGAGATAATGAAACGCTTAAAAGGCACACAAGACGCCAGATTGAAAGGCTGGCTGCCACGTCGTTGCGAAGGTCCCACGCCAGCTCGTATGATGATAAACTCTATATCTGGGTGCTGAGCCCGCTTCGTGGGCTCTAAACTCCAACCAAACCAGAAAGGGCCCTCACCGTCAACAACTATTACGGTGCCTGTTCCTATTGAGTTAAAGGCTTATCTATGAAGAAGTACTACACTGCTTTTATACAAACCACAGACTTAGCGTGGCACCATAGAAATTCCACTGCTCCCGCTCATATCTACGAGGTTGCTTATCAGTAAAGGCGTACTTTATTCTAGACTAGGAAGCACCATTCTATGCTAATGAGAGTAATAAAGATAGAATGTATCAAGTTTTAAAAACTCTTCCTTCACTAAAGCCGCCCAATTATGACAACGCACTCCGAATATTGTGACATCACTCTAGTGCACCAGCACTGATGCTATTGCGCGAAAATAAAGAAATTGCAAGATTATTCTTAACTTCCTTCACTATTCATCAGCATTTTTGTGCCAAAATAATATCAGTTTATGCAACTAGTTTAGAGGGATCTAGTGTTGATGTTCAGGGACAATTTAACCTTGTAGTGTTCATCCGTACATTGCTTTGTAATTTCACATAACATTTGTCATCACACCTGAGTCCACGCAATTTCTACCTGTTATTTTAGACCATTACCTAAAATGATGCCAGAATGCCCAACCTCTAAGTTTTACAAAATTGCTTGGTATTCACGCCACTCTCAAAACACGTTCATTTGATTTTTTTTCTTTTTCATAATCAAACATTCTCTTGTCATTGTATTGCGCCGTATATACAGCTTGCGTTTTTTTTTTTTGTAGATGCAGCATATCTTTAATAAATGCCTGTCGCAGACAGCACTATCCTAACCCTTGGACTAAATTGCTCGATGAGGCGGCCATTAGTTCTAAGAGAAATTAACATGCCTAATTGAATAGTTAACACAATTAGGTCGAAAAATATTTTTACTTAATCATCTGACGGCGCACATCTTAATTTACGAACTGTAGTTAGGGAGTTCGCAAGGCGTACCCACTTGGAACAAATTCTCCAGACTGTCCCAGTTTCGAGATTAATTTTCAATGTGTCCCACTAAATTCACTACTGTGCAGTTACTTTGGTGCTTCAATTCCTGAAAGAGCGTTTTCTTCAAAAAAGAAAAAAAGAAAGAAAGAGAAAAAGTAACTGGAACGCCAATGCATTTCGTTTGACACATTGAAAATTTATATCTCGAAACTGGCGCAGTCCTGAGAATTCGTTCCAAGTGAATACACCTTGTGAACTCACTTGTTATAATTTGTAGATTGGTATATGTGTTTTAATGTGATTAATTTAAAATGTAGTTAGCACAACAATGTTAATTCTTGAATTATGCATTCTGATTTCTCGTAGGAGTAATGGGCATGTCATCGAGTAATTTAGATCAAGGGTTAGAATTGTGCTATATGCCACAGGCAATCTTGAAAAAAACTTAGTAGAGCTAAAGAAAACACCCTATATAGGGCGCCCTAGGCAACGTTAGCCGAGCTGTTTAACGAAAAAAATTAAGGAATTAAAAAAATACTAGGCAAGACACACTTATAAGACCTACGGTCTCGGTTGTCAGACATCTGACGGCCGAAAACCATAGGCCTTGTAGGTGTATCTCACACGGTGTTTATTTTTTAATTCATTTATTTTTCGTTGAACAGCTTGGATAAGGTTAGCTGGGGCACACGGTATACTCACAGGCATCTTTCACACTGCCTGTTGTATCGGAGTAATACATGCTCCGCGCATCTCAACACCATGAAATCTTACAAAGGCAAGCGTTACTGTTGATGGTATTTCCCCCGTTTGCATCTTGCTCTGCTCCTACTTTCCATTCTATAACAGTTGCTGTTATGAAACGAAGATATTCCGAGACCGAAGAGTTAACATCAAAGACTCGTGATCAGCGACGATTCAGAAGTCGGGTTCTTCGACACAGGGACGGTAATGACCAACTGCTAGCTAGACTGCCTGTAGTTCCCGGCAGTAACTATTCCTTTCAAGTGGAGTTGAGGGACGAGGTTGCTGTAATGTAATTCGGCGGGGGTGACGTAGTGGACAGGAAGCGTACGTTGAACAGTTATGATGCAGTGAATTTACAGGCGAACTATCTGCATTTACATATAGCGCCAAGAGCTTTATGGCAGGCCCTCGCTCTTCTTTACCTTGCTGTGAGTTAGAGCCCAAGACGATACTAATAGATGTTTTACGCTGACATCAATGTAACCACAATACCGTTGCATTAGCGTGTTGAGACGCTGGATTTGTGACTTCACGTGAAAGCCATCAAATAAACATCTTTCACTGACATGATCATAGCAGTCATACTGGTGCTCCGACAAGGTGAGAAGCCTTGTGCGTGACTTTACGCGAAAGCTATCACTACATGCGTAATAAGTGCTCCTTACTGCAGTTATAAAGGCAATGAAAAATAAAAGAGAAAATAAAACAATGCATCGCAGCACTGATGGGGTTTGGCCCTCTCTCGCTGCTAGCGATGGTTCTCCAACTGGCCTTCCACTTTCTCTGCTCGCGGCCCTCGCATTCAGAAGCACCCATGTCGTTGTTAGCGCGCACAGACCCCATCTCTTATTTCACTACTGTAGTTGACTGTACTCGCCACTATGTGTCGAGACCGCCGTACACTGCGGCAACTGCTGTTTGAGGGGAGCGTACGGGCATATAATCGGGTTCATGGCCTTTCTTCCCGTAGGACAAGGGGAGAAAGGGTTCAGCGTCCGGCGACAAGTTCTGGTCTTGGTCGGCCTATATGGAGAGAGAGAGCCAGGTCGTTTACTCGGAGTAGCTCGTCCGCTCTGAGGAAGCGCAACTGGTCGCTGCTGTCGGTCGTTGCTCAGCGTGGTAAATGACAGACATGATGCATTACACCGGCCGAACATGGTGTAACGTTGTTCCGTAAGAGTTATTCGAATAGAAAGGAATGGGTTGCCAACTATGCTCACTGTAATATCGTAGCCACAGCTCCCAAGGAACAATGAGACGAATTCACTGCAACAGAAAGCCGCGAGTTCGATTTGCGGAAGAGCAAGGTTCGGCTGAAGTCGTCCTCGATCACATGTGACTCAGTGGGCTTTGCAAATTAGGCTACGACGTTGTGCAGAGGCTGCAAGGTGTGCGTGCAGGGTGATAAGTGCCGGTAAAACGTCATATTCACCAAGCACGATGCAGTAGCCACTACACATCCTACCTTTGCGCATGGTGTCCAGTAATAAGCTATGTACACCAAGTTACATTCAATGTCTTTGCTCGCACTAACTTCATTAATGTTAGTAAAAGAAAGTTTTCCGAACATCGCAATCTGCTTCATTCCAATATTCAAACTGCTTATGGGATATAACTGTCAGGTCATCAAACATATCGCAGTGGAATTTCATACTATTTGATATTAAGGCACGCACATTTTAGTTTATGAACAAACTCTAGAAATATTTTATAAACACATTACCGCTCAATATAGTATTGTTTAAAAAGTACAAAATAACTATTATTAGTTTCTCAACTATTGCATTGTTGTTTCTCTTTTGTTCTTTCTTATCGTTCTTTTTTTGTTGCCGTGACTCTTCTGCGTCTGAAGATTTTTTTTTTAATTCATTACCTCTGTACACCTGGATCATGTAGGTTTCGGGATATGAGGTACCCGAGGGGAGTGAAGCGGCACACACCGGGGCCCGTGCAAGCATCAATAGGGTCTCCCCGCAGGAGACCATAGATCATCAAACGAGAAAACAGAAACCCTACCACTTACTTACCAAGCACTAGTGAAGCACTATATCTCCTTGGACGTAGGGCATGCCCTCCCCCTCATCCAAAACTAATCAGAGGCGAAGGCACTGACTACAGGCGACACCAAAGTAATACCTTCACACACGACATCTTATTGCATCATATCCAACCGAGTCTTTACAGCTTCACCTGTGCAACATTGCGGCGTTTCAGGGTGTCAGACACCCTGGAACGCCTTTTACTGCAATGCACGCACACCCGATCAAGCATCACAGCGGCACAACCACCAGCAGCAGCAGAGGCCTAACCAAACCTCCTCATTGAAACGTGGGAGGCTGCGATGTCCAAGCCGGACCTCGTCGACCAGCACCAACGCGTCGCCCGGGCCCGGCGGACGTTCCAGGCCAGAGCGTTCCTGGAAAAAGGGGTGCTCCCACCTCGAGTGACAAGTCACTGTTCCAAATAAAGGCTTATTCAGTCATTAGGTTACTCTAAAGGCCCTTTGCAAGCATTATGTAGAAGGGGTTTCAAAAAAAAAGCAATGAATGAACATTATACACAGCACTGCAAGAAAAAGAAATAGAAAAAAAAGCATTCACGCAACACACATGTACTGACAAATTATAAGAACAAAGCAGGATGAGTCAAAATGAGATACTGCCAAAAACCAAAAATATCATTTTGTAACATCAACCCCTAAATAAAAAATACAGGTCCTCAAAACCTTGTTACCTATCAGCATGCACCCATCACTTCAATACCCGCCACGGTTGCTTCGTGGCTATTGTGTTGGGCTGCTAAGCACGACGTCACGGGATCAAATCCAGGCCAGGGCGGCCGCATTTCGATGGGGGCGAAATGCGAAAACACCCGTGCACTTAGATTCAGGTGCCCGTTAAAGGACCCCAAGTGTCCCACATTGCCGGAATCCTCCACTATGGGTGCCTCATAATCCCATAGTTATTCTATCACTTCAGTTTGTGAACAACATCATCGTGATTGTTCTCGGAAGCTATCTGAGCTGGCAGTTTATCAAATGCTACATGACAAGGAACAGTGCTGAATGATGCATTAGTTTAGTACGGTCGAAGTTTGGCTGTACTGTAAAAGGGTGATCTAATCGGGGAAAGCCATGATGGGCCGGTAAGATATCTGTATCTGCGAATGCCGACCGATCATGATAAAACCAGCGAAAGTAAGATAGCAGTGTAACAAGTCGTCTTTCGAGCAAGCATAAATTCAGAGATAATTTACTGGCAGTCATGCTTAAAGTAACGAGAATAAACATTTTTCGCGGCAAATATAGCAGTTTTATTCTGTTTAGTGATTCGAGTTTGTTGGCAAGGTATTCTTGATGTAAAATAGCCTATGCTAAAAGTTTGGTTGCTTGTAGTAGAAGCTTGATGTGGGTGAGTTGGTTATGCATACTTGATGAAATGAGCGCTACGAATACGCGGACGAAAGAACACATGTACGACAGACAAGGCGCCTTGCCTTGTCTGTCGTACATGTGTTCTTTCGTCCGCGTATTCGTAGCGCTCATTTCATCAAGTTTGGTTGCTTGGTTTGCGAAGCATGTGAGACACCTGGCTAAACTGAGGGTTCTTGCCATGGGCGCTTTGCTGCTTATGTAATCAACGTGCTGGTGTCATGTCGGGTCTTAAGAAATGAGTAGGCCTAGATATCTTACTGTACACGTTATTTCAATGGCCAGGTTATTAACAGTGTAAAAGTGAGTCTGGGGTAGACTGGTCGTAGTGAATGTCAAGTCTTCATTTTATATGTTTACCACCACCTGCCATTTTTTGCACTACGTAGCGATTTCTTCAAGGTACGATTGCAGGGAATTAGTATCATCAGTATTATGAGCCTTTCTGCAAATAACAGTTGTCAACAAATATGCTGACAGTAAAAGTAAGGTTATTGTTTATGGCATTAGTGTAAATAAGGAACAGAGCTGGCCCAAGCACCGATGCCTGCGGCAAACCAAATTTTACAGGTGTTGGTAGAGCAAGATTCATCTAGAAAAGTGATGATCTTGTTCATCATATTCGTGCTTATGTTAACGGTAATTTCTGTTAAACCAATTTTCATTATGAGACAAATATGAGGCACCTTATCAAATGGTTTTGTGGAGTCGATGAACACAGCGTATATTCTATATAGCTTATGTATACATCGTATAAATAACATATATGATGAAGGTCATTCATCAGTTCCAATAACTGTGACTTGCAGGAACGTACATGCATGAACCCATGCTGGTTTGGGGAAAAAAACTGTGCGGATCTCAGTAAGTGACTGTTGCGTATGAAATTATGTGGCCAGGTATTTTACAGGGTATGCTTGTTAATGACATCCGCAATGTCCCTTGCATCGGGCAAGCAACCTGTGTCAAAATACTGCTGAAACATTGCAGTGAAAATGTGAGCTGTCAGCATGTGCTGTCAAGACAAGGAGCTGAATTATTTGGCAAAAGGTCAATAATAGCTTCTTCCATTCCTTCTTGCGTAACCAGAATGTCATCTGCGGTGACATTTATAGAAGCAGCATGCGCACCTGGGGAGAATAGAATTTCTTCGGTAAACACTGAGCTACACATAGATCAGACCTTTGAAGGCAAAGAACGTCGCTGCTTTTTCTTAGATATAAAACTATAGCTGAAGGGGCTAATGGCTGATTACTTTGCAGGATTTTTGAGAATTCGTTCTAAGTATCATTGAAATATCGTCATAAAAGAAGTTGTGTTTTGCTGTTTCAATTTCTGACTAACACAGCTTTGACTGTTCGCGGTGATTATTCCAATCATCCTCGAAGGCCTATCGTTGTGTATTAGCGCAAAGGCGCTTACTATAATTGATGCAGCGCTTCACTTGTCTAGAAACCACGTGTCTTTAGACGGCTCCGTTATTGTGATTTTTGGAATGTCTCCTTCTTTTAGCTCAGTCAGATTGGCACTTAGCATATCGAATCCAGTTATGACTCGCACTGCGGCTTGACGCCGATTCCAAGAACTGCTCAAAGAAGGGTGACAATTCACTTCTCGATCGATCAACGTTAGCACGTGCATACTCGTAGACAGTTTTACTTTGTATTTCTGGTTTTATTTACTGTATAACACGTACTCACAATGCTGAGAACTGTGTTTACTAAGACAGCCTAACATATGCACAGTCATGCTTTAAGTATGGGGTGTCAACTCGAAGTCTAAAAATCGACTCACCATGTGTCGGGGAAGAAACAGTTCGTGACAAACTAAACCGGGAAAACCATATCCAGGAATGTCATTATACATTCGTTTTCCCTATCGTCTCCGGACGCGCACGTTCGCCAATTTAAACCTGGACAGTTAAATTCGCCAACAAGAATTGTTACTGAGGCTTCATACTTATCGCGGGTGAAAGTGGTTGATTCGTTCATGTGTTCGATGAATTCACCGGGCGAATCCGGCCGACGTTAGCGTACGCCGACGGTGCAAGCTACAAAATTGGGAAGCTGCAATAAAATCCACATTATGTCTGTACGTGACAAATTGTCATGTAGCATAGCTTGGAGATGTTTCTTCACAGCTATGATGTGGCTATGGCCGCATGAGGTGCGCCTATCCTTCCTAAATACAAAAGGATTACGAGACATAGAAAGCTCTTTATTGTCGATATCGGGATGCAACCACGTTTCCTTTCCCAAGGCGATGTCTGCTTCACAGCATTCGGTGAGGCTGTTCACGTGCTACCGTACAGTTCTTTAATTTTTTTGAGTCTTTAATTATGTCCTTGTTGCTAATTAATACACCCTTCGAATTAGCTGCCAACTGCAATTTATTTCCTCTTAGGAGGCCATCCCTGGCATTTCCTTCTCGAGGACCTCTAACGTGTACTTATGCCCTACGTATGTGTTATGCATCGTACTAAATAAATAAATAAATAAATAAATAAATAAAAATTGTCCAACGTATCAGTTTTGCAGCGCTGACTTTGATACCTCGCAATTCTGATTCAAGTGTGGGAAACTTAACGAATTGCCTGCAGTGCCATTTTTCATAGGCTGGAGCGAGTTTTAACGTGTAGATAGCTTAGCAAACTCATTAATAATGAATTATTCTCCACAATTACTGTTTTCCTTTTCAAGTATTTATTCATTGTTATTTTCTGCACAAATACATCCTCTATGGTGAGAAATAAAGGTGAGAAAGTTGTTTTAATATTCCTTGACATGTAACTATGTTTGGGCATTACAGGTTTTTTTTCCCTTCATTTATATGACAATATAGGTGGGCATCACTGCCTCAATCCTTAGCCAAAGGCTAGTACGGATCAATGCAATATTAGTACAGAGATTTTTTAGGACAAATGTTTACATGCTGAACACTATTGAAATAATACAAATACGCAAATCCCACAAAACTGAGAGATGGATGTAATAGCATGTTAATACAAATTACACAAGTACACACGACGCTAACAGACTGCGTGGTGCTTTGATGTGAACTGTCAACGGAGACACGCTGCTTACTTACGCATGAAATTCTACCCGTGACTCCATACAGATACCAAAGGCGGGATCAGCCGTGACTATCAACATATGACGCTGCTATAGCGGCTAGCGCGAAATCTTGCGCTGCTCCGTATCCGTTTTTGATAGTTCGATCTGTGGAGTTTAACACTCACTCATAAGGGAAAAGAGACGCTTCAGAGAGAGAGAGAAGCAAATGAGAGAAAAGCAGAGAGGTTAACCAGACTTCAAGCCCCCGGTTTGCTACCCGGCACTAGGTGAAGGGACAAGGGAAGTAAAAAGACGCATGGAGTAGTGAATAAGTCACGTTCTGCCTGCCTTCGCATTTTAGTTTTCTACTGCATGAGTAAGGACGCCTCTTACCCTGCGTCGATTTATTTTAAGGGATTGGGACGATGGTAGGCACACGGCTGTGCATTTCACGGTTTCGTTGTACCCACTCAAAACATGTTCAGGAGCCCTTTTGATTTCGTTACTAGACTAATCATCAATGACCGAACCACTTCGTTTACGTAGCACGGCCCCGAATGCGCTATATGGGTTTGGCGTTTCATTCGTTTGCTTTGCCTGAGGTTTATTGCAGACTGCCAAGAGTTTGACAGGACAAATCTTGTAAAAGATATTAGAAGGGACCCGTAATTTTCACGGTACCTTCGCTAACAGAAAAGCGTCAGGGCGTTTTTCTGTGGACGCAGACTGGTTTTTCATGTTCACAAAGTCGTTTTTACTCAATTCAATTTGTTAGCTTCACAACATTGTGCATAAACCAGACAGTTTCTTTCGTCCTATAGCATATCCTCCATTTTCCCCTCCCGTTTCAAGCCTAACCCAACTGTCGATCGCCGTTCAGGCGTCAGCAGATCTAGCTACTCAGAGGGAAGTCGGCAAGTACAGGCCTCATGCGCTGGTGTTTCGAATCAGTCATATGCAGCATCACTGCAGCGAGTGCCGCAGGGAGGTCTGTGTTCCCTGTTGGCCACCACGCAGGGGTGAGAGTGTCCGCTAGCGAAGAGAAGCTGTATACGCGGGGAAAGAAAATAAAAATCGGGTTCTGTTTACTGTTGGGTGTAGAAATGTTACAGCGGCTAAAATAACATCACCTGGAAGCTGATGGAGGTGGAATTTTCATGAAATCCCTTGGAAAGCACACGGTGGAGGCTCTTCTTTTCTTATCGAGGAGGGTCTGCTTCGTGGCGCAGAAAAGAAAAAAGCGCGCAAGGTAAACAAACGCGTCTTCGCGCACATATTCTGCTGCTTTCTGTCGAACATACTATCAGGACATAGTCGTGTTCCTTGCTTCCGTTCACTATTGTTGGTGAACGTGTAACTTACCGAAACTCGAGCAACGTCACGCAGGTTCACGAACCAAAGTGGGGGAGGGCTCAGTATGCTGCGTCTGGCTCCGTTTGCGGTCTGATCTGACGCCGAGAGATGGGCGTATTCACAAAAACTTCTTACGCTAGAGTGAACATTTACAGCCAATCCTTCACGACGCCTGACGTATTATTAGCGAAGGCGTCCGGCCGATGGCAAAAAAGCGCTTGCAAACTAGAATATTTGCGAATTCGGGACGGGCCCATTCGTGGTTCATTGTCGGGCCGGGCAGGCCCGCTTTCTGCTAGCGTCAAGCCCGGGCTGGGCTGCGACACTGCGGCACGCGCATCTTCGTATAGTCCGGCCGTGCACCGCGAGTTGGTTGAAGCACAAACCTCACGTGAGCGATTTTCGTGCGCGACAGCGAGGAGCGGTGGCTTCGAACGACGACGAAACGGGCCGTCGTGCGGCCATGCAGGGGCCGAATCTTATAACGGTTCGGAAGAGGTTTACTTGGCCTGACCTGATCGGTCAAAATTTCGCTTGCGTCAGAGGCCGTCAGAGACAGCAGGACGGCACCGCAAATTATGAACGCGTCACGCATCTGTCAATCATTTTCAAAACGAACCCGTCATTGGCTAAGAGCGGAAACGACGAAGGGGTACTCCGCTTTGGGTAGCGTTGCTGCCATGGCATCTAGCTCCTAGCACGCTTCTAGCACTTTGGAACGGTGCTGAGCAAAAAAAAAGAAAACAAGATTGATGATTGATGGCTCGTATTTGAAAAGTGTCATACATTAATCTAGTATAAAGGGAAGCGTTGCACTTAATGCCGGGAACGACGGAAAAGTCTACGCAGCAGGTCCACGCGCTCTGGGCTGTGAAGTCAAGCGGACAGTCTTACACGCCTTATATTCCAGTCGGGTGCCTGAAGCAACCTCGCCCACCCTTACTCCAAAGCGCGAACCGCCGCGGTGGCTTAGCGGCTATGGTTGGCGTTGCGCTGCTAAGCTCGAGGTCGCGGGATCGAATCCCGGTGACGGCGGCCGCATTTCGATGGAGGCGAAACGCAAAATAAAAGAAAACGCCCGTATCCCATGCAATGGGAGCACGTGAAAGATCCTCTGGTGGCCAACATTAATCCGTAGCCCTTGTTACGACTTTGCACCGCTGCCACCACTATTACGACTTGGAGGTGGTCCCGTAGCGCTCGTCACCCGTTTCGTGACAGAGCGTTGGTAGCGAAGACTCCGAGTCTGACGTCGGTGAGAATAACGAAAGGGATTTTATACACTATATACATGTCATTGTACAAGACATGATCGGAGTGGCACTGGGGCCGAAAGCTCACAGCAAACGCGACTGTTCCCGCACGGTGACGTCCGGCCAGATTGCAACGCGTGACACATCTGACTCCAGTCGAGATCGGCACTCAGCTCCCGGTGGGTCGGCGGATCCGGTTTTTCAGGCGGCGGCGTCGGGCCTTATAATGCCCCGAGAAACCATTGTCACTCAAATGGCCCAATACAAAGCCAGCACTCGACGGTCGTCCGAGAGGTCCAACCAGCGACCGCGCTGGCCACCCGGTTCAAAGTAGGCACGCGCGGTGACCTCCAGGCAAAAGGAGGTACGGCGCCGGGCTGTCTGGCACTTGGTTGCACGTTTGGACATGTCGCTCACCGATGCTTGTCCGCAGGACAACGCTGCCTGACGGTTCAGCATCTTGACTTGTCAAGGAAGAATTGGGGCGCTGTCCCTTTCGGCGCAGCCCCGGGTTTGTCCAAAGGGCGCTCGCAGGATAAATTCTGCATCTTGTAGATTCGGAATCCGGGCTGGTGGTAATGGCACAACACCTTCCATTACGTCATGCCTCATGATCTAATCGTGGCTTTGGCACGTAAGACTAAGACACGTAAGACTATTCACTAATTCAACCTCAAGTAGGTCAAAATTAATCCGGAGTCCCCCGCTACCGCATGCCTCATAAGCAAATCGTTGTTTTGGCACGTAAAGCATCAAGATCCATTTATTCGACCTCAGGTAGGTAGAAATTATTCTGGTGTCCTCCCACTGTGGCGTGCCTTACATTGAAATCGCAATATCGAACCGTGAATCTCCTCGGAATTTAAAATTTAATTCCAACGCGGCTTCTTAAACTGAGATTGGCAACTTCTCTCGACGACGTAACACCCATAGTTGGGCGCCTTCGTGTACCTTCGCATCTAAGTATGCCGCCCGAACGTGCTTGTATGAACGCTTCCTAACTCATACTAAAGCTCCTCGTTAAACTCGTACAGCGCCACTGCGCGATGCCAGTTATCTAAGGGTCGTCGAATACGGCCGGGGCCGCGTCTTCCGCAGCAAACCTGATCGCTATTCACAAACGCTCGCCAGCAGACGCAGCTGCGCGTTCATCGCGTGACCCTAGAGAATGGCCGCGCGTCGGACACGCTTTAGGCGTAAAATAAACGCCTCCCGAAATAAATAAACGAGGGGAGCGCGTGTGCCCACTAGCCACCGCACCGGGCGTCTTCAGTCGCGCTCCCGAGCGAAAACGACGCATTGTCGAGTCACGCCGGGAGAAAAAAAAAAGGTGCTACGAGAAAGGGCGGCCGTGTATGAAAGGACGTTAAGGTTGGGGCAGAGAAATATACGAGAGAAATACAAAGAACGAAGACGAGAACGCACCGAGACGAGGGAGGTCGCGGCACACAGCTGCAGCAAGGCGCGATTCGGTTATTCGCGCGCATGGCAATGCACGAGGCGAATCGCGTGCAAGCGCACGCGCGCGCGCGACTGTGGCGGCGTGTGCAGGTGGGGAGGAGCGGAGGTGAGAAGGAAAAAAGAAAAAAAAAAGGCATAGGGGAGGGTTCGCGCCACTTCGCGCACGGTGGCTCTTCGGCCCCTTCGTCGGAGAGGCGGGGGCGGTTGGCGACAAGAATGGGTGTCGTGAAGCTTGGCGTTCCTTTCACGCACTACATGCTGGGTCAGGTCCGGCCGCGGGGGGGGGGCCGAGGTGCGCAGCGACGCGCCGGAGCGGATGCACCGGCTTCTCGAGTGGCGGCGACTGGGTTGGCCGAGAGCTGGAAAGTTTCCGCTCCCTGCGGAACCGGGGTTATCAAAAGCCGGTTAAGACCTGTTGTTGCTGAACCATGGTTGCATCACGGCTTCAGGGCGGAAGGCTGGGAATATAAGCTTCCCGGGGCCAATTGGGCTTTATGCAATGGATGTGCAACGGAGGGCTGTCTTTGAATAAGATTACTAAGTAGATATGAAGTTGACGGGTAAATTGTCGAAGAAATAAATGACCGCATGTTACCGGGCCGAGCTTCGCGCGTAGGCGGCTGTATGTGGGTCATGCCTGGCAAGTTCACACTGTAGCACACGCTCCAGACACGCGCGCGCAAAGTTAATAAACGATCGCGTGCATATCGAGGTGCCGTTCATCATTTTAGCGAACGGCCGGCCTGCACACCGCCAGCAAAGATCGCCGGCAAGATCGCTACCAGCTATACGCTTCCTAGAAGGAACTTCAAAGCCCCTGCTTGCACTTCGAAGACCGGCGGGGGAGGGTGCGGCAGAAGGGCACAGACGGGCTTAGGAGCCCCCCGGGAAGGGGTGGGGGGGGGAGTGTCTTGTCGAACGGGGGCGCACCTCCCCTCCGCGGTCACCCATTGCACCTCCGCCGGTCACCGAGGCGCGCGTCGTCTCGTGCACGCGGCGTGGCCCCCTCGTGCTGTTGTCGGATCGGACGGCTCACTGCGCCCACCGCGACGGACGGAGCAAGGTGGTGGCCGTCGGAAACCGGTCCCCCCTCCCCGGGTACGCGCGCGATCACCGGCGGCGAGGAACGAGCGAAGCCGTGCGACGGTGAGGGCTCTGTCCCAACGCAGCAGCAGCAGCAGTGCGCGAAATAACGCAGCCGCGGAGTGCGCAAAACGACGAAAGCGCGCGGCAGGTCGTCGTGAGTGCGACCCTCCCTGGTGGCCCGCTGGCCCAGCGCCGGTACCCGAAGTAACGGGAAACAAGAAGAAGAAGAAGGAAGGAAGGAAGGAATGCCCGCCGAGGCGGCCTCCGCTGCCAGCGCGGAAGTCGCGCTGCCTGCGCCGGGAACGTGATCAATGCCGGCGACGCCGATTTCGTCCGCTGGTTCGGCGTGTGCGCCCTGTCATCACCCGCGTCGCCGTCGTTGCTGGAAATGGTAGCCGTTGGAAGGGAATACGCCAACCGGTCACAACAGGTGAGTGCCGAGTTCAACGTGGCGTGCCGGGGGGCGTCGAGGAGGTTCACTTCGTGACGATCGGCTGTCCGGGGGGTCACCACTTCGTCGTGACGCTTCTTCTTGGTGAGCGAGGAAGATTCGAGAAGTCAGCCGTCTCCTCGGTCTCGCCACTTGCAATGCTGCACGCCGCGTGATGCATTTACTGGAACGTGAAAAGTGAGGCGATTACATAAACTAGACTGCGATGAGTATCTGGGAGCAAGGCGCTGATTTTGACAGTCGGCACTGCGGCACTGTAGGGCGGTTCTGGTTTAGGATGAGCGGTAATTTGTGAGTGTCAATGGTTTCTACGTAAGTAATAGCTTAGAATGCAATGACCACGCTCTTCGAGAGAAGCTAAACTATAGGCGACTCATATTTCATGGTAATCTGTGCATCGTTAACTGTCATCACGCCGGTAAGTATATATTGATGGCTGCGGCTTCTGGTTGTCACGTTGTGCTTTTGCTTCGATGGGACGCTTCTGCTTGTCCCATACTTTATGGAAGTTAGGCTTAGGTTGATGTGATGGTGCGAGAGCATAGCAATTGCATGATCCGTCACCGATTTTATGCGAGTCTTTATTGACTATTTGATGCATTTTAGACTTTCGTTTACTATACTAGGCAAGAATCGCTGATACAGCTGAATGCAAAGGCGATTTATTTACTTCGTAGAAAGTCTTGATTCATGTCGCGCAGTGATCTGGCGCACTAAGAGAACGGGGCTAAATGTGGACTCTATGTGGATTCACAAATGAGAATTGCTGGCATCCTTCCATTAACACGTTCTTCTAATTGCATAGTGTAGGGTGTATGCACTGAACCTCCGCCACGACGCGGCGCTGCTGTGCCTCGGCGCAGGTGGCCACATTTGTAGTTGTTCCTAAGCAGACGACAACGTCTTCTGCACGGTGTTGCTTTGCGAAGGTATCTTGTTTCATCGCGTGCGGTTCCACTTCGACGAGAAAACTAGTATGAATAAATGTTTCGCAGAATGGTGCTGTGTGAGCGTGCAATATGGTGAGCTTGGTGGCGCAGGCGTTAACTTCGCCTAAACTTGTCAGTCGACCTCCGAGTATGCGCTTGTGGGTCAGGACACATCAGCAGTGCATGGTGTGGTTCGCGAGCTTGTTCTAGCAGGTAAAGAAACGAGCGCAACGATGTCAGCATTCGTGGCCGAGTTGCTACGACGTGCTTACGCAGCCGAATGTGTGAACAAGCACCTGCGCTTGCACCTGCACAGTGCATCGAATTCCGTCGGACTTCAGCAGCAGCCCGTGTTACTGCTGCGACTTCTTCCTAAATGCGCGAAGGTACCTTTTACCGAGGAAGATGAACACCTTATCGATGGGGGCGAAATGCGAAAACACCCGTGTACTTAGATTTAGGTGGACGTTAAAGAAGCCCACGTGGTCGAAATTTACGGAGTCCTCGATCCACTACGACGTGCCTCATAATCAGAAAATGGTTTTGGCACGTTATACTCCATGTTCCATGAACAGCTTGTCACCATGGTATTCCACAGGCTGGTGCAAGAGCATAATCGCATGTTAGTGATTTTGTCAGTGGTCATGGCAATGCTCAGGCCTGAAACTGCGACGATCAAGCTGGGCATCTGGCTCATTGCTACTCGGTGGCCCGTCCATAAGTCGAATCTAGACGACTAAAATGTCGCTGGTAAAATGGTGTATTAGCTAATATGGCTAACTTTTTCAAATTTTCGAACGACGACGACGTTGTCATTAAGAAGTAGTTTCACCTTGTGTCATTAGGGGTGTGATCGAACTCTCGAAGTTACCCGCTTGAATGGCTGCGATTGCAGTGTTTTACATAATCTGCTGCTCAGCGTCGCGCTCCGTTGAAGTTTCACGCCCGAACTAGATTGATTTCGCATTCTTAAACGGTCACGTCCCAGACGCAATTTCCACCCAATCAACCCGATTACCAAAGGAACACAACAACGCGTGAACACACCATCCGCTTATTCAGTTCGGATGCGAAGCGAGGGCTACTCCCCACCGACGACGTAAGCTTCGTGTTCTTGCGGCTGCGTGCTTACTTGGGTGCGTGGGTTTGAGTTGGGCTGACTAAACGCAGCGGAGATAAAACTCGCCTTTGCTCCTCTGTAAAAACTACCCTTGTGCATTTAGGAAGATGATGATGCAGGCAATCATGTGGCGCTGTTGCTGAAGCCTGACGGAGCTCAATGTAAGCGCACAGTACCTGTACAGCCGGAATCGCAGATGCTTGTTCGCACATTCGGCCGCAAAAGCACGTCATAGGAACCCGCCCTCGAATGCTGAGATCGTTGTACTTGCTTCTTGAACTGTTATAAGAAGCGCGTGAACCGCACCATGCACTGCTAATGCTCCCTGACACGTAAGCGCATACTCGGAGATTGTTTGACATGCTTAGGAGAAGTTGACACCTACACCACCAAGCTCACAATACGTTCACACAGCACATTCAGCGAAACATTTATTGGTAGCTTTCTTGTCGAAGTGGCATTACGAGCAACAGAACCAGATGCCTGCATCCAGATACACCGAGCAGAACACGTGATCATCTGCTGAGGAGAAACCACAAATGTGGCCACCTGCCCCGAAGCACCGCAGCGCAGTGTCGCGGCAAGCTTCAGTGCATACACCATAGTCGGATACAACTTAAGTCTGCAGTGAAGCCCCGCCCACGTCTCATGGCTAACATTCACTGTTAATTCCTCCTCGAGGCTACAAATAGTTCGTACTTCAAACATTTACTGTTGCCTAAATACAGCGATAACCACAAAAATAAAGGTATGAGCGCGTAATTTTATACGTTTTCACTCGTCTGTTTTAGCGGAATGGCGAAAGCCCAATTATTGAACTGAAATAAAACGCTTGCTTCAGTGCAACTATTTGCTGTCAAGTTTCGCTTTACTTGGCACTAAGGTTTGACGAGTAAAACGGGCTCAGCAATGTAATGAATTGTACCGAGGACTTTCGAAGAATGAAATGCTCAGACTCCATGTACTTTGTCCACGTCTGTTGCAACCTTAGCGCTTCCTGCGATGAAAAGACCCAAAAGCAGACGCTCCGGAGGTATCAAGTACGACGTCATTTTGAAAATGTCGCATGGCGACGACTTTGTCCCAGTCTTTCCCGTGACTCACGAGCATTAAGAGAAAAATCTTCCCTACAGCCAGCTTAGTATCCTTGAGCTTGAAGCCATTCTTTAGAATTCCCCCCTTCTGCCTAAAATCCAGAAGCTTCAGAATGACTGGCCTTGTTTTGTTTGGGGTGCATCTGCTCAAGCTATCAATTCGTTCAATTTGAACTGGCTCCAGCTCAAGAATATTTTCTATATTGTATTTGTTGACAGCGTGTTCAAGTTGTTCACATGTCTGTTTCATTTCTTCGAGGCCATAAATAATTAGGTTTGACCGATGGCTGCGATTCTCAAGTTCTTCAATTCTCTGCTCAAGCGAATGGACTGTGCTTTCATAGAATAAATATGATCTTGGCAAAGAACAAGGTTTTCTTCGAGAGCACCTAGAGCTACCAGTTTGATGTCGATATACGCCAATCTTCTTTTTTCTTGATTTGTTTAATGTCAGTGGAAATTTCATTCGGATTCTCGGAAATTTTGGCAAGGTCAGGTCCAGGGTTAGTCACTACGTCTCCGCCCAGGAACAACAATTTTTTTTTTTTTTCAGGAACAATGCACAATCGAACGCTAAATCACTCAGCCGCGGGCACGGCAGCACCAAAAGACTGCGGTCACTAGAGCGGATACAGTTGCCGTAACGTAAGGTGCTTCCATACCCTGTGGCTGTCGCGCTCCTGAGAGGCGAAATTATAGGTGGCTCCAGCAGGGGCGACCGTGGGTGGCCGCAAGCGCAGAGATCCGAGCGTGTTGACGACGGTTGATAGCGTTGATTGTCAGATACGATCCATGTTATATTTGGCACGTGGCTGTTGGTTGCATTTTGTCCTACCAGACAGGTGGAAGCAAATAGCTTTCCAGTAGCACGAATGCTGTGTTATGCCAAGTAGAAGCTGCACAACGAAGATGGTTGGGTGAATAAATTTTGCTCTTTGCTGTTGCAGTCACACGAGTTTTTCGTGCTGCATTTGTTACGTGTTACAAGTGAAGCTTGCGCAAATCATAATATGAGAAATGGCAGTTCTGGGGCATTATGCGCCTTTCTTGTATATTAAATAGTAAAAATAGATTCACATTCATAGAAACAACTTAAAAACAGCCTTTCTTGGCCCAACATACTAACTAGTCACGTGAACGAAAGTTTGTTTGGGCCACACGCTCGCTGCTATTAGCGCAAACGCGAAATCATCTAGACAAAATATTTTCTTTTTCGCTCCTTGTCAGGGGTCTTAGCGGCGCTGCACCTATCAGGATAGGCCGATCGCAAGCGGAGGATGATCAGAAAGGAACAAAATAGAGTGCGAATAATCGCAGCATTCCAACGGCCCGGCATGGAAATTAACCTTGTGCTCATTAGTATTTGCATATTACATACGTAGCAAAAACGCAACCCGAAAAACACGTGAGAATGCAACGGCAAAGAGCGAAATTTACTCAGGTACAGAATCGAACATTGCAATATCTGAAAGCGCTACATCTGTTAAGCTATGCACAAATCTGTGAGAAATGTTCAGATTAAGTCAGCTGACGCCCAAGTCACAATATTTCGCTACCAAATCGGGGGTGGGGTGCTGATCGATGGTGAAGGAAATTGTAGGCCGCAACAAACCTGCACGAGAATCCCATATACGCTTTAGTTAGACGGAAGACTGCTTTAAATATACAGTTTTACAAATAGATGCCTGAAAGCTAGGGGTCGCTATTGGCCAAGTGTACAACATAACGCAATAAAAGCACTGAATATCGCAAAAGGCCTTCAAAATATTGCAAAAGCGCATAAAAAGGGATTTCTTAACATTTTTTTTACAGAAACATCTGTTCAGTGATGCTGTATCTGAAACTAAGTAATGCGGATATTGTGTGCAGCACGGCGGCGCCATAAGTCTATATTGAATGTGTTGGCCATTGTTTTTATGCATGAGCATTTTGCCACATACGAGGAGACGATACAAAGTCCACATTTTCGCATAACGATGGTATATATCACGATTGTATTCATAATATAATAATACTAATAATAAAAAGCTGATGCTGATTTACGTTAGAAACGAATAACGAAACGCAAGGAAACATACATCAGCATGTGCTTCTCAACATGCACATGTCCATCAATATGTACTTATTGTCACTCGTTTTCTTCTACGTAAGAAGAGCTTGCGCGAAGATTCTGAGAATAAATGATTCGTAACAGGTTCTGGTGTGGCATTGAATTATTCCAACCTTATGGCTATCATCAATGCGACAAGAAATGTAGGTAGGAGATGATATAAGATTATCGCGCGGTTAGAAATTATAGAAATAAAGTTTATAAGGTAAAGCAAGGCGAAAGCAAGTGGGTCTGAGAGCCGAGAAAGTATAGCAAGAAGCTTTTCGTTGAAGTGACGCTTGATGTGCGGTTATAATTGTTATAAATGAAACCCGTGGCACTGTTTTGGGTTAGTTCAAGTGATTGAATGAAAGTTTCTAGGTGCGGTTCCCAGATGGATGAGGCGTACTTTATTTTACTCCAAATAAGCGTTTCGTATAAGATTAATGATGCAGCAGAAAAAAAAGCATTTCGGCGAATATAACCTAGCAAGTGGTTAGTATTGTTAATTACCTTATCGATGTGTAACGACCAGGAAAGTGTCGTGGTTATGTGGACGCCTAGCGATTCATAGGAGGTTACGGCTTTAGAGGAGTATCATTAGGATAATAGCTCGGCGGAGGAATCGTACTACAAGTGACACACATACATTTACATTTAGTTAGGTTAAGATGCATTAACAATACGTCGCACCAGTTAGAGACAGCGTGAATATCATCTTGTAGGAATTTGTTATCGGATTTGTCTGAGCTTTCCCAGAGGATAACACAGCCATCTGCGAAAAGGTAAATGTTGGAAAAAACATAATTGGGTAAATCGTTAATGTAAATTAGGAAAGAAAGAGGGCATAAAACTGATCCTTGGGGCATAGCAGAGTCTACGGGGTTAAATGGGGACATATCATTATTTGACGCAACGTAAGGAACAAATGTTCAAGCCATTCAAACAGGTTAGGAGCATGACTGAGTTTACTAAGTTTAAATACAGGCAATTGATGACACACTTCGTGGAAGGCCTTGGCGAATTAAAAAAAAAAATCCCTCTGCGAATGAATTTTTGTCGAGAACAAGATGAAGGCTGACAGTAAAAGAAATAGGTTGTTTCACAACACAATTGTTTTCGGAAACCAGGTCGTACTTTTATGAAAAATGATTTAGTGTCGATGTGCATTGCTATATGTGAGTACAAAATATGCTCAATATGCTAATGAGGAAAGTTGGGCGGTAGTTTACGGGTGAATTTTTGTTGACGGACTTGTGAAGTGGGACCACCTTCCCGATCTCCCAATCTGCAGGGAGCTGATGGGTGTCTAAAGGTTGCCGAAAAATTATTGAAAGTAGAACAGATGAATAAACAACAGCGTTATTCACAAGTTTTGCGTTAATCAAATGAGCACCAGGATTTGATGACAACTTCACACCTTTATTTACATTTTCAACCCCAGAGGTCGAGTGATATTAACATCCATACCTGGGTAATTGCACTATTTAAGAGCTTGAAGCACAGGATTTAGAAAATTATGGGATTTTACGTGCCAAAACCACTTTCTGATTATGAGGCACGCCGTAATGGAGGACTCCGGAACTCTAGACCCCCTGGGATTCTTGCACCTAAATCTAAGCACACGGGTGTTTTCGCATTTCGCCCCCATCGAAATGCGGCCGCCGTGGCCGGGATTCGATCCCGCGACCTCGTGCTCAGCAGCCCAACACCATAGCCACTGAGCAACCACGGCGGCTGAAGCACAGGATCAGTACATACGACAAAGTTGTTACCGAACAAAGAATTAAGGACGCGGGCGCGTATATGATCGGTTACCGGTGAACCACTGGAATCAATCAGCGTGACCGAATTATCTTTGCAGCGGTTGATCGCTCGCCAAAATTTTACAGCGAAGCTGTCTCTGGCTAAGATTCGGAATTTCGTGGCGTCCGCGCGAAAGAACTCTCCGATAAAAAAAGGTGAAAGGGAAAGAGCCAACAATTCACCAAGTGCATATCGCCGCTCGCGTCGGAGCTCGGTTTAACAGCCACCTGCGTCTAAAACAGCACTCCGTCGCAGCTGTCTCTGCGAATGTATGACGTAGCGCGTGACGCAGTGCGCGCCTGATAAGGCGACCAAGGGTAATTTCGCGCGAAGTTGTATGTGACCCATATCCGGGGTTTCGTGGCATCTGCGAGCATAAATTATCATCATCACCAATGGCTCAAGCATCGTCGTCTTCTTCCACAGCTGGCTCTATTGTGCAAAAAGACTATCATCATTACCAATGGCTCTTTCGAGTGCGGTTGATGTCACGGCTCTATAGGTGAACGACGTAATTGATCACAGTTTCTTTCCGCCGGTGCAATGGATAGGCTGCGCGTCTTCCGGACTGCAGTAGGACAGCGCGCGTGTGAAGAGCGACGGAGGCAGCAGCGACGCGAGTGTGATCGTTGACGGCGCGCGCACGCTAATGCGGCGGCCGACGAGCCTACCCGCGAGGCGGCACGTAAGCGACTATAGCGCGAACCCACGAAGCACACCGTGAATTCGGCGTCAAAGGGTCAACGTGGATGAGGAGTAAACGCGACGTTCCAAAGAGACTTCCTTGATCGTCCTTCTGGCTCTACCTGCAAGGTCTGTGACAGACCACGGTACGATAACGACCTCACTACGATCACTGCCGTGATGGACAACGAGAAGCCACTGCTCACGCGTTCGTCGTCGTCTTCCACAGCCGGCTACGTTGCCACTCATCGTTCCAGCGCATAATTTCACTCCTGATGTCGTAATGGGGAGACCGCGTTTTCGGGGGTATGAGCCATTGCTTAATGGGGTATGAGTCATTCATAATCTGACGTGACGGACATATTTAATAACAGAGGTGATGCGCGAATGTCTGTGCGTTCGTATATCGTCACGATGACCACAGATCAGGAAAATAAATATGTTCGTACCTTTGTTCGAAATTCTGTCACCTCTGTGTCGTGGGCTGAACAGCTGGTCATGCACCTTCACAGTGTGATATGGCTCATGAATTCTTTAGGGTCATTCGCAAGCGTGGTGTGTAGTGTGTGTACTTGGAACGTCTATTTGGCAAGTTTTATAACTTCTGTGTAGGTTGTTGTTTGCCTCCTTCTAAACCTCCCATTTCGGAACCAGAGCACTTTTATTCACTATTCAATACAGTCGTTTTTATTCGCTTGAAAATCCTTTTTATGTGGGAGTTGAACTAGTGCTTTTTAACATTGCATGTTATTTCACTTGTCGGAATAAACTTATAGGTGCGCTCATGTATCTTATTTTTGAAGACGATCCGGTTCTGATCAACAATGCGATCATCAAAATGACTCGGGAAAGGATAACTAAAGTGAGCTAGCTCAATATTAATATCGTAAAAATTTGCACTGTCACAGCAATAAATTATTTTGTTTCCATTGTTTTCAAACGACGAGAAGGAATAAAGGCATTGGCAGCGACATTGAATCGCAGGAGTACGTTAAGATCAAAGCCCGCCGATTCTTAACACCAATTCTCTGTACATAATGACAATTTTACAAGTAAACGTTGCCGCAACTTTTACGAAAAATATTATTTATTAGTCTTTAGAAGTAACGTGCTAGTTTTTTATCTGAACATATAAAAATATAATTTCCGGACAGTGAAACAACTTAAAAACAACGCATATTATGTTCTGATAAGGCCCGTCCGGAAGTTTCTTGGGGGGGCCTCGCTCTTGCTGCTGCTATCGCGCGAGCGAAACCGGTTCTGTGTACCTGGATTACTCCCTGTCAAAATAAAGTGTTTTCCTCCTCCTCTTCTCGATTACTCCGAACGCTTAGGGAAGAATATCTAAACGCGACAGCGTTAAGAGCCCCGTGTGGCAGAAAATACGGCGTCGGCGTTCAGCATCAGCCATAGTTTCGATAAAAATAATTTCGAACCACACATACCCAACCACGCCGGCCCTCCATGTAGCCCAAGGAAGTCACTGGACTGTTGCAGCTTAGGGTGGCGTTAGGGCGAGAAATCCACCAAGCCCATCGACTGCTACGTCAGGTTGTAGGGATGAAGGAAAATGGGTTTACTAGCTTAGTTACACGGCTCCAATTACGGAAGCCCGCTCCATGCAGGACCAAGTTAAACGTCCGGGTTCACGTCAGGACCCTCTGTCCCCCTGCTCGAAAAGTCTCCGCATTTAATACCGTCGTCTTCGCTAGGCGAGTCGACTAGGCAATCTGAAAACTGTCCTGCGGCAAATCACAATTGCCGGATCCGTTGCGATACCACGCCTATGCTCGCAACACTCCACAGTAACCCCGCCTCCAGAGCCCGATGGTTTGAAATGAGCGGCAGGAGAGCAACCTGCGAATTGAAGGTCGCCGTTGTCTTCATCCTTAGTTCAGGCTGTCAGGTAATGGTGTGGTTGGTGGCCTTTTGTGGACCTGTCAGGAGTCCGTGTCCACGCTTCGTTGACCTCTGTATAGGCGCTGATGGATGGGTGGTGCTTTGCCTCTTTGCAAATGTCTAATTAACTGCGAATCCTTGGATGCCCCCTCCCCCGCCCCTTTTTTATCCTTTGCTCAGGCTGCCAGGTAATGGTGGGTTGGTGGCCGTTTTTGGACCCGTCAAGAGCCGGTGTCCACACTGCGTTCCCGTCTGGATAGCCGCTGATGGATGGGCGGGTGTTTGCCTTGGGGCAAACGTCCAATTAACGCCTTTGTGTTGTTGGGATCTAACAGGACTAATTGAATTTCTCGTGGCAAAAGACGTCACAAAAATCGTAAAGTACGACTTACACATAACCTACGTACATGACACCGTCGGATTCTAATTTGAATATACGAGAAAACATAATTCTGCTACATATAAACTCAAAAGACAAAACCTTTTTTCAGCATTTCTAGCATTCATAGAGTTGCCATGGCCTCCGAGATTTCCTCGCGCAAATCTCAAAGGCCATAAAGCAGTGTGCCCAATTCTCTACAATACCTCACGATGGCGCTCGCCTCCACCGCATCGTAACGCATCCCAAAGGGGATGCTCATAACATCCATCCATCCATCGTAGCTCGACTAACAAACTGGGAGGGAAAGCGGCATTAAATTACACCCGAAAAGTAACATCCGAAAAGTATCAGCCGAATCTTTCCAAAGCAATGACGAGGCTGTATTTGAAGAAAAAAAAGAGCAAACAGAACCAGATGGAAAAGGAGCTGCTGCTGACAGATTTCAACCGCGAGAAATCCGAAGAAAAAATTTCTAAGCGCACTGCCGCAGGTCTAGACGAGGTTCCCGTTAGGCTGATTAATGAACTAGGACGAAAAAGTAAGGGAGCTCTGGTGAAAGCAGTGGAAAAAGTTTAAAAGATAGGCGAATACCAGGTAGTTTGCGACAAAGTAGAATAAACTTAATTTATAAAGGTAAGGGGGAGAAAGAGTTCACTCGTTTACACTGTTGACCATTACATCGGTAATATACAGGTTAGCAATGAAGGCACTCAAATTAAAGCTGCAAGCATTGCCAGAGAATAAGGGCGTTTTGGGAGAACTTCAGAATGGCTTTAGAATAGATAGGCGTTTTTATGATAACTTATTTGTTCTGACTCAGTGTATTGAAATATCAAGAGCCGAAAGCAGACCGTTATATGTGGCCTTTCTATACATTACAGGAGCGTATGACAACATAGACCGCAACATATTGTGGGATATTCAGGAAGCGGAAGGCTTAGGCGACGATTGTCTACAGCTTTTGAGAGAGATTTACCTAGAAAATACCGTTTGGGTTGAATGGAAGGGGATGAGGATCGAGGGCAAGTTTATGTCAACAAGGGACTGAGCCAGGGGTGCCCTTTATCCCCACTGCTGTTTATGATGTACATGGTGAGGATGGAGAATGCGCTAAAAGGAAGTAATATCTGGTTTAATCTCAAAAAAGCATGCGGTTACAGTAGTATAGCAGCAACTTCCAGGTTTATTTTATGTGGACGGCATTGTGTTGCTTGCTAATAAGCAAAGTGATTTTCAATGTCTGGCTAATATCTCTGGACAGGTAGGCGAGGACTTTGTCTCGAATTTTTTTGTTATAAAATGAGGTGTCATGGTATTGAATGAAAACAGTGAACAGACGGTAGTAATGCAGGGCCAACAGACACCTCGGGTAAAAGAATATATATACCTTGGTATATGGATAAACGAAGGCAATAGCTATATGGAAACACAGGAAAAAACAATAACGGTAAAGGGGAAGAGAAATGCAGCCATAATGAAGCAGAGAGCGCTATGGGGATACAATAGGTACAAGGTGCTCCGGAGTATGTGGAAAGGTTTAGTGTTTCCAGGACTCACTTTTGGAAATGCGGTTGTTTGCTTGAAATCAGGGGTACAAGCAGGACTCGATGGCAACAAAAGGACAGTGGGACGCCTCGCATAGGCGCTCACGGGAAGACTACAAATGAAGCTGTGCAGGGTGATATGGGCTGGACTAGTTTTGAAGTGAGGGAAGCTCGCAGTCAAATTGAATATGATGAACGGCTGAGGAGACAGAGAGAGAAATGCAAAGTAACTAGAGGGAGGTTCACCAGATATTATTGGTGAAGGAAGAACACGGTTGGCTACCCTGTGCTGGGGGAGGGGCAAATGGATGCGATAGGGGAGAGAGAAAAAAGGATAAAAAAGAAAAAAAGGAAAACACACACACACACACGTACACAAGAACTAATACTGTGGGAACTGTCACGTAGCCTGCAAAGGCGTTCCTAGTGTTACACAGTGTCACCGTACAAAAAAATAAAAAAGCGACTGAGGAGTATGAAAGAAAGTTAATGGGCTGGTAGAGTGTTGAGGTATTGGTACGGAATAAACATTGATTCACAGTGGAGGAAAAGAACTAGGATGCTTACCAGCAAGTATGCGGCCGGTATGTTGAGCAACACAGCAACAAAGAAGGTCAAGCGGAAAGTCGGAGAGGCTGAAATAATCTCATGGGTGGCGGCAATGGGAACGAAATCTGCCATGAGTAATTACTTAAGAAGAAAAAACGAAATCAGGAAAGAAACAGTTTATGACAACTCAAAGAGAAGCTCCTTACTTTTCGAAGAGAGATCAGCATGCTTTAGAACACGCACTACAAAGCGAGATATAAGAAGGAGGAAGAAGCATGTGCTTGCTGCGGTAAAGCTAGGAAAACGACGGAGCACGTTTTACTAGAATGTGAAGATATCTGCTCAGCGGTCGATGTAGGTACCAATGGACTCCTTGAAGCCCTTGGGTTCAGCGACAGCAGGGGGAAAGTAAACATGCATGTCATTGAGATTCGTAAGAGGCGACTGGAAGATTGGTGCAAGACAAGTAGGGAAACGACAAAAAAAAAGGGAGTCATACAAAAACTAAGTTGGCAATAGGGGGTCAGAAAATTTGGCTATGGGAATTCATCGTGCGTTTTCTTTTTCTTTTTTTTTACCTCGATAGGACATCAGGCAGTATAATAACAAGAGCTTGGTGGCGCAACCCACCTCACCGTTCCGAAGGGTAAGCTCATAACATCCATCGCTTACTGGATCGCGGCCCACGCAAGAGGCCGCGTTTCTGCCAGAAAGCTCCCCTTCGTGTATAGCGTTCGCTGCCAGCGTTTCCCGGTAGACATTATGGTTATACGTAAGCTGCAGTTGCTGTTAAGCGTGAGAAGCAGTCAGGGATCTTTGAATGCTATCGCGTTCGGCTCTTAAAAGCGAATCTTAAGCGTCCTCCCAGTTCTTATGGCATAAGTGAATATGGTGAACGGTATTACAAACGTTGGTGCTCTCATCAGCACTGAAGCCAGCACAGCGTGGCCAATGCATCAGTGGCGATATCAAGTTGCCGGAGTGCGTTCAAATCTCAGCCGGCAGATTTTCAGCGCTTTTCCTCTGCACGTAACTACAATTTTACAAGGAACCTTTCTTTCGGGGCTGGCAAACGCCGACTGTTTCTTTCGGTATCATCTCGTACTATATCGAAGTGCGCACCCGCAGGAAGCCAGGGTGGCGCTCCTCCTTTCCACCTACCACTCTTGCAGTCACGCTCCCACTCGTCAAATGCAGTTTCGTGGAGCTCTAATAGTTCCACAGAAAAGCCAGCTCAACGACCGCACTAGCCATGATGTGCTGGCTTCAGCGCTGATGAGAGCACCAACACTTGTAATACCGTTCTTCATACTGACCTACGCCATAAAGTGTTCTTCCTTCTTCCCTTGAGTTCCGCGTAATCTAGATACAAGAATCGTCTTCGGTGCTGCGTAAAACTATATAAGTGGGCCGGAATAGTTGCGTCGCGAACGTGCATATAAACGCTTCTCTTTTGTGCTAGAGTTTGGGACAACCCCAACACGCATGCGTGCCGAGTACGGTCCCGCACACGAGCGCAGCGAATCCCTGTTATACGATGTGGAGCTCATGCTAAGTACCCGCTCCATTTTGCTGAATAATGCGCCGTCTCAACTGCTTTTTTTTATTTTTAATTCTACACTTTTCGCAATAGTGCTTCTGTACCTCAATAAAAGGCACACGTCCTCGGGGCAGATTTATATCTCAAGCGACTTCGCACGGAGCGGTGCCGCCACACATTATGGTGATCTTGCTACCAATGAGTGCACATGATATCGCCGAAGAAGTGCAGTCAAAGTGGCTTCAAGAAGAGTTATCACAATTTGTTAATGTAACTGCGTACAGTAGTCAGCGAAGTTACCAAATGAGCGGGTGAATAAAAGCACTTGATAGCAATTCACATCCGACGCAATTGCGCTGCCCACGTCAACGAACTGCCTTCCTCGCTGCAGCTTTGGCAATCTCAAGTTCCCCTTGGTGGTCTTTTTGCAAACGTACAAAGCTAGTCTTACCGACTTTAGATTGTTTTTTTAATCTTATGAAAAAAAAAAGCCACACGATATATCTGAAGGCCAAGCGACGCCGACTAAGGCCGATGGTCGGGCATAGTCTTGTATTCCTGCGCCGCAAATAAATATTAAGAAAGGTTGCACTTCAGTACATAATGCACAGTTAAATAACTTCACTCGTCATCCAGGCCCTGCGACAGTGAATGTCCAGTGAAGCTCTTGCAAAACCAGCACTACAGCTCCTTTAAGGGGTCTGCATTGTTTTAATGATGGTTCGGATGCTTGTTTTGAGCTTGTTGTTTATTGAAACGTAAGCTGTTCTTTGTGTTTTATGGATGATTTCAATGAATGTGTACACTGTTCGCTACACTTTGCTGAGCGCTTGTAGCTTCTGCCTTATGAGTCACTGCTTACGGGGGTATGAGCCATTGCATTTTTGCTTGCTTACAGAGGGGTACGAACAAATGCTGATGATGATAGATGCTTGCTTTGAGCTTGTTCTTTATTGAAACGTTCGCTTTTGTGTACGTCGTACGCGTGATTACAACGAATGTACGCACTGTTCGCTACACTTTGCTGAGTGCTTGTAGCCGCTGCATTAAGAGGGGATGAACCATTGCATTTTTGCTTTTTATGGGGGTATGATTCATTGCTGCTGATGATGAGATTTGTCCATGGATGGACAGGAAAAATGCCAACAGGCTAAGAGCTTCGCTATAAAATGCACTATTCGTTGTAAGTATACTTAGACAGCATCAAGGCTAATAGAAACGGTCTCATAGAAATGACGCGAATTTTTCAGAAAAAAATTGAGCAGCAATACCATATGAAGCAGCTGACGGGAGTCGTCAGTGAGGCGACAAACTCTTAATAATATCAAGAATAGTTAATATAATAATATTATTATTATTATTATTAAGTAATAATAATAATAGTTGATAATGTGCAATGCCACGCATAAAATAGATGCAAATAAAAAGCGTGACAGGTAGTGCGAAGATTTAACGGGCCGCAAAAAACCCACAAGAGCAGTCCTTGCAAACGTCAGCAGCTTTAACGCACAACACGATGCATTCGCACAGTCGTGCACCTCAGCAAGAGCAACACGGTAAAGAAGCGGCAAACGGTAGAGGAGGCAAGAGGCATTCAGAACCTAAGCGAAATGCCGTTGACCCGTACGCTGCACTGCGGACAAAGCGAACCAAAATATGTGTAGGTCGTGATCAACTTAGTCGCTTACCCGTGTAAACATTTTGATCTGCAAAACACAGCGAGTTGACAAAAGAAAGTGTTTTAAGTAACTTCCCGCCAAAAGGCGGCGCTCCATTCTTGCCATTGCAGCCGCTCCCGAAGTCTGTGTAGGAACGTTTAGAACCGTGTCGTCGGCAAGTTTTTGAAGGTATTAGAGCACCCCACCGCGCAACAATTGTTGATAGACATGCCTTGAAGATTTGGCTACTACGCACATGTGACTGGCGTTGCTTCTTTCACTCCGAAAACGTGAATTAAACAGAGAAGCACCGACAACGACGCAGAAAACTACGGCTTACGAGTGCGCCCTTTCATGAGTGCACTTCTCAAGGCCGCCACCCGTGGCGCGTCCGTCGCCGCTCACTAAGCATATATAAGTACGACTGGATGTGTGCCCTTAGCGCCACTGGGTATGTTGTCATAAATGCGTTTCATGTTCTTTCTTTTTTCATTGAAACTGTAAAATGTCTGGTTTTATTGCAAGCTGTCGCGCAAAGTTGATGCACGGGGTCACAGGCACATTCAAGCTACAACACTGTAGCAGTTAGCCTGGTGTCCCCTTACCTCCTCTTGAAGTATGGAACAAGTTAAGTTTCATTCATAATGACCTATGATTATTGTGACGATGATAAATTTTGAATAAAAATTTAGAAGGCGTTTCAGCCTCTTTTCGATGTCGATCAAACGCTGTCGGTCCTGTGCGGCTCTCATAATAAATTATATGGTTCACACGTACACCCAATTGTCGCCCCCAACTCACTCAGCAAGACATTCCCTTTCATCCACCTCAACAAGAGGTTGGATCGCCTTGAAAATTTTTGTATATAATCTCATGTTCTCCAAAAAGATAACTGCGTTAAAGCGCTCTCAGAAGGTACTACATTCCGTGGCGCATGGCAACTAAAGTTATCTGCCTATCGTTTTTCTCGCGTCCTGGACGCAGCTCAAACAACCTCGTCTCTGGAGCCCTCATTTGGCCGGTGCATCTATAATAACTGGGTCTCGAAATATTTTTTTACGACTGTCAACTGAAACTAGAGGCCACTCATGCCCCGCATTTCTGCACGTTGCTTTACCTCGGGTGCAACTCCGGCGCCGCCAATTCAAATACGTGTAAAACGTAGAAACGCTTTTCTGGGGTAACCGTTGGACCGATTTTAATAAAATTTGTTGCATCTAAGAAATAACGTTCAATTCTATAACTGTCGAAAGTGAACTTTCCATTTAGGGTGCAAATTTTTTCAAAGGAATTTTCAAAAATTGGTGAGTTTGAAAGAAATAAACGCGAAGTTTACAAATTCGTGGCTCCGCACTAAAACAGACATCGCCCTTGTCTAAACTGCATCTGTTATAGGTCACTCAAAGCGGAAAAATATATTATATCAATTCGCATCGTATTTGAATTTGTAACGTCTTTTTTAAGGGTTTTGCAAGAGTTCTCACATATTAGTGGTCTATTTGAAAGCCATATACATTACATCAATTATGTCCGCGTTATATTTAATAGCGGATACAATACACAGAATTGCAGTATCGTCTTTCAATGCCGAGTTACAGATAGTAAATTTCTTAGCTTGGTTTCCTGAAAGGGTTCGATTTTCAACAATATTTATTAAATAATTGATGGTCTAAAGCGAAAATTCACTTCCCACAGTCACTAGATTTTAACGCTTTTTTTTTCTTTTAAATGAAACAAATCTAATCAAATTTGGTGCAGTGGTTGCCGAGAAAAACAATTTCTCCTTTCCCTTGTATTTGGATAGAGACCCCTGAGCCAAAGCTTCTTTTTGAAGTAAATCATGATAGGAAGTGATTCCAGAGTTAAATGTGATACACACCGCGTGATTCAGCACGGGCAACAGGCACTACCACTTACCATACATTCCCGAAGTGATTAGTGCAAAGAGAAGGAGGCCTAGACTATAGTTACACTAAATGAGCAAGAATTTATTGAAGTGTGACTCCGGCGCATGTTTTGTTCATATGGCTCGCCATCACTCTGTTGACGTGTCAATAATGCCCAAACAATTGGTTCTAGCTTGAGGATTTGTTTTCTTAAGGGAACGAATTGTTTTATTTGCCTTTCTGTGGGATTCTTGAAGTATTGCGCACATTTTCGTGATGTCTTCGAGCTGTTTCTTATGTTCTGCGAAGTTGTTTTTCGTATAATGTAGGTCACTTTTTAAACAGGAAATATACCAGCTATGGCATGCTCCACATACACGGACTACGGATACCAGCTGGTTTTTTATGTGCTATCAACATTGCTGAACCCATTTAAACAGTAATGAATTTTTTAAATCTTGTCTAGATCCTCCTGAGGCCCGTATACAGCTATCAGACATAATCGCTTTTCAATCTGATTTTTTATTGTCTACTGGTATGTTACGAACGCAAATTTTTAAAAGCTTAAATGCCGCGGTTAAATGCCAAAACCTGCATACACATGTCCGTGGAACAGGTAATCATTTCGTCCTCTTTGCTGTGGTAAAAACTGCGTTTCGCTGCCTAAATGCAAAGATGGAGCTGCGTGCAGTACATTGCCATGTTGTTGCTCCATATTAGATTTCCACACAACCTGCAAGAATAACGAAAACACTTCAAGGCAGCTTTCCGCCGTCTGTGACAACACACAGGTCTAGAGCAACTTAGTGTCAAATTTCTCTAAAGCGCATGACAAGAATATGATTCAACTATTTCCGTGCAGTTACACACGCACCAGACTTCGTATGCAGACTGAACATGTTGAGCATTAGCTTCTGATTGAAGTTTGCAAAAAAAAAAAAACGGCAATGCGCAATATTGTGTACAAGGGATCTTAGGAGGATATATTTTTTATTATTTCTTACGTTGTTCTTTCACTGGTATTCTTTGCAAGCCATGCTTAATTTACTTTTACTTTTTGTGTATTTGCGGTGGCACTATAATGTGATGTGAAGCAAGGGAGCATGCCGCGTGTAGCATAGTTTGTATTTTTTCATGTTGTACAGCTGTTAAGAATTTTTGCCTTTGTATTCATTATCCGTAGACCTGTCGATAGTTTCCTTTTGCATGTATGAATAATGCTGCCAAGTTGTTTTAAGTAGCTTTAGGTGCGCTTTTTTTATACGTATATGCGGATGCGCATCTGTCCGTGCTCCTGACGTTGTATGCACAGTGTCTAATAAAGATTTGAAAATGTGCGGCCAAAAAACAATAAAACAGCAAAAGTAAACCAGTGTGAAATTTTTGCGTCAGTTTCGGCAATTTCAAAGATGTTGCAAGGCATGCGTGAGAGAGCTATTTTCCGACTAAACGGCTCTGAACTACTCTAAAGGCTCACACAATCAATTATTGTTCCCATTCGAAAGCTTCGACTTCTACTTCACGCCGAACCAGCCATAATAGGGAGATTTAGAATAGGGGCCCCTATAGTTTGGGGCCCCAAAGAGCTTTGCGGGTGTTAGCGTTGGGGCACGTAGGAGTGAAGAGTTTTGGAATAGGGTTTTACGTTTGCGATAGCGTCTTGCGTTGACAGCGCCACTACGGCGTCAAAGAAAAGCTATTAGAAATAATTAAATAAAATATACCATTTTATGATAGGAATAATAATTTTGACTTGCGTGTATTCGCATTTAATTACAATTTAGAGTCTATTCTGTAAGTAACAAACAATTAGTTGCGTTTAGTTTTGAGCAAACCAACTTTACTAGCCTTCACCAGCCAAGCTTAGCCGTGTTAGGCCTACGAGCCATAAAATCCACAATCGAATTCAAAAGCGGCGTCTAATGAGTCAATCTTCATAACACACGCTAGTTGAGAGAAAGCGATAACCGCAGTCACTTCTCCTAGCTTGCGAACTTCACGCGTTACCGCGAATCGAACGCAGTTTGTTGCTAGGTTAGAGCCGTCGCTTCGATGGGTGCCGCCATGTTTGCCGACGCAAAACTTTTGGGGCCGCTATTTGGGCTCCCGCTAAATCGGTGAAACAGCGTTCCCAACGCAAAACCCAAAGGCAGTTTGCGTCTAGCGCATGCGCAGTGGCTTCGACGCTATTTCTTTGGGGCCCCAAAACGTTTGGGGCCCCTATTCTAAAACTCTCTAATGTCTACTCTCTGGGGTTTCAGCAAGCTTTGAGTGTTGAATGGCAACCATACGTTTTCTCATTTCCTCTCGGTGGCCAAGTGTGGCGGAACTACCAGGAAATGAAAATTAGAGGTGTATTCTCAGAAGACGTTTGTGGTGAGGCTTGTTCACGAAAGAGGGGCGAGGGTCTCACGTGTGAGCGCCGTTAGAGGGAAAAACGTACTTGTTAGAAAAGAAATCCGCATGGGTTTCCTTTGTAGATTTGTGCGACAGTAGGGTGGATGAGAATCTCTGCCTTTCAAGAGATGTTTGATAAAATACTGTCTTGCAGGGCTGTCGAATTCGAAATTTTTGCAAATAGCTTTTGCGCGATATGGGCAGCACTGTAAAAAAAAAAAGAATCACGCTTGTCCGTTACGTTTGTTAAAACGGAATGAGGACAGAACTTTCATCGGTCACCGACGACAGAACTGCAGCAAACAAACTCGCTTAAACGGCACTACCGAGCTGTCTCAGGGCCTCTTAGCACTCCTACGGCCGTGAACACTTGTTTTCCGACCACGCGGCGAGCATGGCGGGTAGTTCCAAATTCTGGCGCTAGAGGTCACTAGGAATTTTGCAAATGTAGAAAACGTGGTGCGTAGGGGCGTGTGTATGAAGGCTGCCTATGCAAATGACCATTTTCAAGCTTACTTGGACCCGTTTCGAGAAACGCTGCGAGAAACCTGTTAGGTTTGCAAGGTGAAAAAGCTCCGAGAAGTACAACCATAGCTTTGGAAACGTGCCGGCGAAAACATGATGTTGTAGGGGGAGTAAAGGAGCCAAAAAACATCTTTAAAGGTGTACTACTTGACGGGAGACTGAAATGCTTTCCCTATAGGAATTATGGAGCGTATTGATTTGATAATTTGTAGGAATAAAGCATGTTTGGAAGGAAAAAGGGCGTGCGTGAATGTTTACGCGCAAACAGCTTCCCTGAACATACGATTTGGTTCCTCAACAAATGGCACAAGTACGAAATTTCTTTTTTTTTGCAATAGCGCACTGTGGGCATGCGCACTAAAAATTACCATTTATTGTACATACAATGCTCCTCTCAATATTAGTTGATAATTACAAATCGTGTAAAGAAAAAGTCGGACATGGTGCACTCACGGAGCACACGCACGAAACATTCATTGGTTGCCACTTGTCTCGTTTAATCTTCGCTTTCAACGTAATCCTTCTATTTCGACCTCCCGGAAATGAAAACAGCCGCCACCCGTTCCTCGAATTATTGGGGCACAGTGGAACGCAGCAACCAGCCATCTTGCGCTAGTCACAGCAAGGCCACCAAGGCGTCCGACGGCTGCGGACGGCGCGCGTGTGCGGAGGTCGTCTCAGGGGAGGTTGAAGATGGCGGAGTGTTTTTACTTTAGCGTTTTTTACGCTCCGCTCAGCACCTGAGCGGAGCGGAAGCGCGAATGCGCATGCGCCCTCCGCTTAGCCTGAGCGGATCGTGGAGCGTCGCTGCCGTCTTTCGCTAGCAAGGGTGGCCGATGCGTGCGCCCTCTCTCGCGCATGCATCGAGGCACCGCTCTTGCGCCGCTCTTTCCAAGATGGCTGCCTGCAGGGGCATGTTCTCGACCACGCCGTGCACTTCAACCACGCCTTTAGGTTCGTCTGCGCAGTGCAAGCCAAAAGAGCGATTTCGCATTGACGAATACCCGTGCCACACGGGCACAGAAAATTACATTAACTGGCTAATGCCTTAAACATTATTTTCATTCACGGTGTGCCACACGGACATGCTCAGTGGCATTAAAGCTTGATGTCATTCGCAACGTAGTGAATTCTTGTAACTCACTTGGCCATCAAATACGTACTCTCGGTCCCAGTGTCTCCACATTCTGACGAGACTAAACGGATTCTTAGTGAATAACAATGAATATACTCTTCACTTTCTTTAAAGAATTGCTCTCTCTCGCGGCGTAGTGTGTTCATACAATTATTGTAAGAACGTTATCGCTTGGCCGTCGAATGCGTACTCTCATTTACAATGTCCCCGCCGTGGCCGTAGTGACCATATTCTCACGATAGTAAGCAAACTTGTAGATAAAAACAACTAATATATTCTTTACTTATTTAAAAGGAGCTCTTTATTTTCGTAGATATCAGCAGGCGATCTTGCTGCTACTCACGGCTAGAGCACTGATCGTGAGCGCGTTAGGCAGGAGAAGCTTTCGATTGCACGGCGGCGGCTCCTTGCCCTGTTGGCCTCATACTGAAGCCCTCGAATTTCTCGACGATGCTTGACTCGAAGAAGCACGTAAGCCAGAACAAACTGGAGCACAGGGTCAAATTCTTCAGCATCGCTGCTTGAGAGATTTGAATCTTTGAGAGCTATTTTTTTTCAATTTCAGTGCTTTGACTATGCTATGGATTGGCCGTCGAGCTAACTTTGGCTTCAAACAGTTTACGGCTGGGTGCAACAATTACATTCCTGAAGCAAACTTCATACAATGCGGCGATTAATGTTTCTCATGCCATTTCTTAAACATGTGCTCCCTAGATAACTGTTTTTTTATTGTACTACGACTGACAAACAAACTTAACCATTTCACGGCAGCTATCGCCATCGCAACGCTTAATGTCATTAAGAATGCGCGTGTAGCAGCGATCGAAATATAATGGCATTAAGAAACTTGGGGCATTAACCTAGCCCGTGTGGTACAGGTAGAAGATTCATGTTTGCTAAAAGAAGTTGCCAGTGCTGAGCCATTCGAAAACTCCGCAGCGTAGGAGGATGTGGTGCGTGCTGTGCTGCGCGTCGGCGTCAGAATGGATTGGATTGGATGCGGAATGCAAGATCGCTGGGTATCACGTGGCGTTCCCCGATACAGCACTGGATAAAACATACCAGTGACGCATTACATGCGCACGTCGACATACTTCATGGACAAATAAGTTACATATGCTCGCTCTACTTTATAAAAAGTGGTCAATGGGTGTTTTTATTTTGTTTGATTACTTCGAATTTGGCCAGAGGGCGCTGCAACTACGAAAAGACCGCGCCACTACGCTAAACGCATAACTAAAGCGTGAAATTTGCTCGCCGCTCCGGTGCGGCTTAGTGGGGCAACTCGGTGCGAAGCGGACCGTAAAGATGCTCAACTAAAACACTGTTTTGTCGACCCCTTCAAAGAATGTCGCCGACTTGCGCGGAGTACTGCAATCGCACGCCCCCACTTTGGACGGCGCCAATCTTTAGGACGGGTATGACGCAGCGCCAGCGTCACGAGCCATGCCACGTGCGCCGCCGCCATTCTTTGGCCCACACCTCACCACGGCGGCGCCAGCTGTAGAACACTGTATCAGCAGGGAGCGCCGGTAGGTTTTTTTGTTCGCGCGTTTACTTCGGAGTACGGGTATGGGGTACGTATTTCCCAGAGCAGCAGCCATTCTCGAAATGGTTGGTTGATGGAATTTTATTTTTTTCCTAGAGACTGGAAGGACGTGTATTGGTCCTGAAAATTGAGTATCTTGAAAAAGGGGGGTACCAGGACGCGCACACAAGGAAGAGGCGTTAGACACGGATGGGCGCTGGCGTCCGTGCCCCTCCATGTCTAACGTCCGTGTCAGCGTCCGTGCGTGTCTAATGCCTTTTCCTTGGGTGCACGTCCTTTGAATTTCGCTGGTACCTCCTTTTTCAAGTTGATCATGCTATAACTGGCCCAAGAACTTGTGCTAATGTAAGTAAGTATCCCCTTGGTCATTGCACATCTGGACGTTTAGGGAGGGACCTAGGCCTCGAGCACAATATTTATTTACACATTTTCTAAATGAATAAAATTTGCACGGAGAAAAATTCGGCAGAACCCATCTCACGATGACTGTCGATGGTAGTGCGTTTTGCATTGTACCAATATATCGACACAACGTAGTGCCACCGCTGATACGAATTGTGTATAAGGTAGGCACTGGAGTGGTAGGGAAGAGCGTAAGCCGTCCAACTGCGCTACCGTGAAACAGGCGCATGGCATGCATAGTGAACGGTGCGCCGGTGCGTGCGAATGCTGAGAATGCACCACTTGCAGAAGTCGGAGCGCCACCTAGCGCGAAAAACGGGAAGCTTGCGCCTCGCCGCTTGGTTGGAAAACATCCCGGCTCCAGCCTTGCTTTGGTACGGCGGCATCGAGTGGCGACGTTGTGTTTGCAGAGCTTCTTTTACGTTTTGTGAAAGCGTCGACATTCTTTGGTAGTTGTCATATATGACCTGCCTTAAATATGATTGAAGAGGACTTCATTCTCTTGCTGTTTTTGCAAATGGGACGGACAGCTGACTTCTCAGAGCGCTGGATAATGAGCGACAATGCGTGGGGTTATCTTCATGCCAACATTTCGTCCGTTTGTCAGGCACACCGCCGATGGGCTTTAAAAAAATAGGGTTAAGTCAAGCACATAAAACTGAACGTAAACACCGTGCACCTTCCACTTGGCCTCATAGGAGCTACGTACACGCCATCCATGAAGTCGGGCATCTACGTAGTTACAGCATGGTTCACAAAAGCCATTGGCGACATTGCCGGAGAGCACTGTGAATGCGTGGCCGGATGAGTGCTTTATGCCTGTCGCATTCCCCGAACTCTTAGTTGTTGCATGGAACAACAGATGTACACGTTCTAGCTTGCAAATTTGATATTCATCTCGTGCTGTTTCACCAAACTGCTGTGTTGCATGCTTGTGGTTTACGAAGCCGTATCCCGAATTTCGCATGCGCTATGTGTACGCGGTAGGTTATTCAGTCTGTTTTTGCGAGCGCTAAGGCCTCAAAGCTCACGCCAACCTATTTTATTATATGTTATACTAGCTTAAATATGGGCAGCGTATGCGTCCGCAGGCCAGTACGCTCCCGCTCACTCGCGAATACTCATCAAGGCAGATAGTTTGACGAATTGGTTCGAAGTCATGTTGGAAGAGAGCGCAACACAACTGACATGTACGGAAAAAAAAGAAGATGAGCGCAGACTCACAAATGACATGACGTACATAGACTGGCCGCATCTGTTAGCGCCGTTCTTCACAAATCGCTTAATCGTACTCGCATATACTCAGGGTCACTCAGTGACGAGCGCGAAGGAAAACTGCATTCTTTATATTTTACAGCCTCAGCGAGCCCTGCCAGCACGTCGCTGGCCTTCTGTTCAGCGTTGCAGAACTGGCAGGAGATGACAAGGGAATAGAAGTCGCCTGCATAAGCCACAGATCCTAGAATGCACTGTTAGCTGCCACGGCGTGCCGTCCGGGTTCGACCGCTTCACCGCTGCCGTCCACAAACTTCTCCACTTTAACCTTCGCGGGCGGAAACCTGAAGAAATTACTATTTCCATTTTCATAATAATAGCTCGTGCAGCCGAAAGCGACTCAGTTGGCCGGCATGTCACGCCCGAGCAGCGCAGTTTGCTTTCCAACCACGGAGACGGCGCTCACGAAGCGCCGCCCCGCGGCCGGTATTGGCGCATGCGCAGTCGTACTTCTGCAAGTGGTCAATTGTTGCCTCGCTTGCTGCATACTCAGTAACCTATACTTAGTTACCCAAGTTGGCAAGTGGTTCATGGAATATCGGCACAAACCCGGTGAACTCATGGCGTAGCTCGTTAAAGCAGTGGGCATGAAAGACGTTCATTGAAAATTGAAACATACCCAGTGCATTTGTGGCGCAGCCTGAGGAAGCGTCGGGTCGACATGAAGTGATATCGTAAAATGTGTTTTTCTGGTGTCAACTTTATCAGACTTTATAAGGGTCAAATTTCTTAGTTTCCCTAATTTCCCTTATCATACTCAACGTTTGCATGTTTATGTATGTCATGTTATGTATGTATGTCATAGAAACTTCGTATGAAGCAACGCAAAATTTCTACCAGCACACGCTCCCGCTCCTTAGAGATAATCCGAGGAAATTTTGGAATGTTGTCAGCGGGGATAAGCCGAATACAATAGATCTTTGCGATGATCACAGCACTCCACTACACCAGAGCGATTGCTGCAAAGTGTTTAATGATTTTTTTGCCTCGTGATTTTCTTCGGCCTTGCCGAATCTTTTCCCTCATCCTTGTACACCTGACTTTTTACCCATGGATCCAATACTCATTGATTCGGTTGGTTTGACATGTTTAATTGAAAAACAGAAGATTTCATCTTGTTCAGGCGTCGATGGCATTACAACGAAGTTCTTGAAAAGTACATCTACCTGCTCATCATTGATTCTTTGTGCAATCTTTGAACAGTCATTACAGAGTTGTACCATCCCTCCTGATTGGAAGGTAGGGAAGGTGGTTCCATTGCACAAATCAGGTAGTAAAGCTTCAATACTAAACTATCGGCCTATTTCATTAACCAGCGTTCCCTGTAAACTTCTGGAGCACATTATTTATTCTCATCTTATTACCTTCCTTGAATCTAACAACTTCTTCAATTCATGTCAACATGGCTTCAGAAAATTTTTTTCGTGTGAGACACAGCTCCTGTCTTTCACAAATTATTTGTTTCGCGCTATAGATGCTAACGTTATTGTGGATTGCGTTTTTTTAGACTTTGCTAAGGCGTTCGACACTGTTTCTCATCATCTATTATTAATTAAACTCGGTGCTCTTAATATTAACGATCAGGTATTAGGCTGGATTAAATGTTTTCTTTCCAACCCTAGTCAATATGTCTCAGCTAATGATTATGACTCGCCTCTTGTTTCCGTAACTTCTGGAGTGCCTCAAGGTTCTGTGTTAGGTCCGCTACTGTTTTTAACTTACATTATTGATCTTCCTGATAACGTTATCTCCCATATTACCCTTTTCGCAGATTACTGTGTGCTTTATCTTCCAATTACTAATGACTCTGATGAAGCATGTTTTCAATCGGTCTTGAACGCAATTTCTTCATGGTGCAGCGAATGGCTCATGACACTTAACGCCACTAAGTGCAAATACCTGCATATCTCCAGCCGACCTCGTGAATACACCCCTCGCTATCTTCTTAATAACACTCCGTTATCATCTGTCTCATCTTACAAATACCTGGGTATTCACTTAACACACAATCTGTCCTGAAAAATGCACATCAACTACCTATCTAACCAGGCTAACCGCACGCTCGGATTCCTACAGCGCCATTTCATAGCTTCTAACAGCGCCATTAAGCTTCATCTATATAGGACGTTAATCAGGCCTAAACTAGAATATGCTTGCTCCATTTGGGATCCTAATCAGACAACCTTAATTAACGCTTTAGAGTCTGTTCAAAACCGCGCCGCCCGTTTTATTGTTTCAAATTATTCCCGAACAGCGAGCGTATCTGCAATAAAATCTGCACTTGGTCTTCCCGTTCTTTCTAAGAGTCGTAAATATTTTCGCTTATGTCTTTTTCACAGAAGTTATTGTACCAACCCTATTCTCAAAGATAAGTTACTCCTCTCTACATCTTATATATCTTCATGCACTGACCACAACTTCCAAGGTAGGAATACCGCAATGCCGAACAAGCCTTTGTATAAATTCATTTATTCCTCGAACTGGAAATGACTGGAACCACCTCCCTGCCTTCATGGCTGCCATCACCGACGTCAACAAATTTAAGAAATCTGCCGCCGATTTTGTATGCCCCTCCTCTCTGTAATGCCTCTGGCCCTGAGAGTACTGAAATAAATAAATAAATAAATAAATAAATAAATAAATACCACCCTTTAGTTGGTTCTGTGTAAGTAAGTACAACAAGCAAAAAAATATCGCCGACAATTGCGATACTCCCTAATGCGAAATTCGAGCGCAGCTCTATACGTGAAAGAAGTATACGTGTCAGTATTTTGTATTATGGTTATATAGGCACACACGGTTTATATTAGGAAGAGAACGCTGTGATTAGCGCGGCAGGCGTGGATAATCTGTTTCGTGCGGCACATTACAAACGGAGTCAAGTGTGGCGCGATCGCCTCGCTAATCGGGAGATCGCGAGAGGCAGCGCGTGGGTCACGCGTAGGCGCGACTCACAGCAGCCGCCGCAGACAGACCTCCGCTCACGCAGTGCTTTGTTTCCATCTATGATATCGGTGGATGCACTCGCCGCATATCTTGATGATGGCGTCATCAGTGAACTGACCACGGCGCGCTATTCTGGCCACATCCGATAGCGGTCGTACCCAGAGAGCCCGTATTTCGTGGCACTACGCTTTTCTTCTCATGCTTTCTTCGTACCCTCCTCCTCCGCTTTTCTCCTCGTGGTTCCGCTGCACCCAGCAGTTCTCTAGAAGGTGTGACCCTGCTCCTCGGCTTTTCTCCTCACGCTCTCTTCGCTATCACCGTCTTTCAGCCCCCGCTCTACTCCGCGCTGCTTCTTTCATCATTCGAGTGTTTTAGTTGTGCGTCTTTACGGTACGCTCCGCTCCGAGCTGCCCCGCTAAGCCACAGCGGAGCGGTGGGCGATTTTCACGTTTTAGTTATACGTTTAGCGTAGCGGAGCGAACCTTTCTTAGTTGCAGCGCCCCCTGGCCAAATTCAGGGTAATGAAAGAAAATAAGAACACCTTATGATCACTCTTATGCAGTAAAACGTATATATGTATATATATAACTATTTCTCCATGAAGTATCTAGACGTGCGCTTGTAATGTGCTACCGGTCCATTTTATCTAATGGAAAATAAAGCGCCGTCTTGGGGAACACCACGTGTTAGCCAGCGCGCTTGCTTTTTGCATCCAATCCAATCCGTTCTGGCGCCAACTCTAGCCAAAGCGCTGCGCGGTACGCTCCGCTACAGTGTTCTAGAAGGAGGTAGTGCGCTCACATGGTGGCGGCGCTTGATGCACTTCGTGTCGCCGCCGACAGGTGGCGCGGTTCGCAGCGTCACCTGAAACTCGCTGCCATGTTGGAGTAGAACAGGTATCGCGCATTGCTGCAGTTCCCGAAAGAAATGCAACACTCACGATGTGCAATGCGCGATACTTGTTCTGGTGCGTCTTATCAGTGTACAGAGAAAAGAATTACCGCCGCTGTGGCTGATCTACGGAGCGCAGGCGATGTCTCGTACCGGAAGCGCGGATGAACGCGCCTGGCTATTAACGCATATACAGGGCGCGAAGCAACGGACGACCCTCTTTTATTTCCTGCTAATCAAATGTGCAATGTGGTTTCGCTAATGCAGCAGTCATATTGGACAGAATTTTAGCATTGCCTTTTTTTTTCGTAATCGCTGGCCTGCAGCGGGAATGCGCGCTACAAAGCAATTTTTTTTCCACGACACTTAACATTAGATAATCGCTTTTTCGAGTGAAGCTCATGATTGATATGCATGACATCGTTCGCACTGTTAACACGACACAGCATATAGAAAGGAAATATAAAATCCAGGTACATTTATGCAATGTTTATTTACAAAGAAACGAGGAAGGAATGTGGACCAGAAATATCAGGCTCAAGAAGGCTGAACGTTTATAAGTGGAGATGTTTACAAATCGATATAAACATGCTCCTGCAGACTCGCCTCAGGAAGTTTTCGCGATCTTCCTGTGAATGACTGTTTTCCTTCTCACGTGTTTTTCCGAGTTAATGCCCTTTGTAAAAAAATGGAGCCGCGTTGTAATATAAAAGCTTATTACATTCTTGGTGAGTTCGGCTGAATGCTCACTACAACCAATTTTGTGCGAGCACTTTGCTTTCACCAGACTAAGCACCTCCAAGATGCTATCAGCATGTAGTTGTTTTTTGCTGAAGCATTCAGTAAACATGTCTTCAAGCATTTTTACAAACGAAAAAAGTGTTCCACGTGGGTAGAGAAGCCCGCCTCTATCCCTGTGCAGTGTCAACGCAGTAAGCCCAGGATTCTCATCTTCGGACGACACGGTTAGCGCATTCATGCAATCCTGGCAGTTGGTTTTCATTACGCACTTTCGTGCGACATATCCGAGAGTCGCTCCTCTCTATGTGCTGGTCGTGATCGACCAAAGGCAACACTACTTCGGCGCCTGGTAAATTCCCCGAAATAATGAGAGCATCTACCTGGTCCCACAAGTTGCTACTGGGAGAGCAACTTGCGCTGCTCTGCTGTGTGTTTAGCAAGGCAGCTACCGCACATGGATCCGCATTACCATATCTCACGGTTTTCACTAAACTGCAAAAAGACATGCAGTTCATCGTAATGAGAAATTGGGTGGGCGTCGGATGATCATTACAGCCCGAGGCTTGTCTGACAATCCCAAACAAATTCTCAATCGGCTCCTGACTAAGCCGGGATGTCATAAAATACGAATAACCTACATTTGTAAGGTACGAAAGAAGCTCAAGAGTGCTTGAGATTGTGACACGCAGCCCAGTCGCAGTCACAATCCAGTCCAGTCAGCCCAGTCACATACTGCACATTGAGCCAAGCACCAAGCAGAGCACAGGCACAGAGAGATATTGCCACGCATACAACGCCGGCGGTATTTGCAGCCGAGCGCCGACAACGCCGAACCAACTGAGCTGTACCGAGCGCACCAGCGCAACCACAACACGAGGCAAGAGAAGTTTTTCAGGTGAAACATGCGTCAGCGCCCCTGGCGGGCATGCGGGAAGTCGACGCTGAGTGCGCCGCGGCGGAGCGGCGCAGGGATACGACAGAGAGCACACTGCCCCCTTCTAGAACACTGTAGCTCCGCTCAGGGAGCTTCTAAGCAGACCATGTTCCTCGCTCCGCTGGCCCGCTTACGGCTAAGCGTACGGCGCATGCGCATTCGCGCTTCCGCTCCGCTTAGCTGCTTAGCGGAGCGTAAACACGCTCAACTAAAACTCTCTATTCACTGTGCTCTTTCGCTCGGTTACGCTAAGGACGCTGACGCTCAACGCAGGAACGGGCGCCTATCAGGTATAATTTCAGTGGTTTTTTTTGTGCATTTCCCATCTTGCAGTGCGTACACGCAGCTTCAGCAGTGATGAAAACATGCCAGGAGCTTATTTATAGGGATACCTTTTGGTCATTAGATTATGCATTTCTTTTTTTTAGAGCGCAGCTCTTTGGCGTCCGTTCCTGGGTTTCGCGTCGTCGTCGGCGTCGTCGGCGTCGTCGTCGTCGTCGTCGGCGTCGGCCTCGTAACCAGCTCGCCTCCGCCGCCGCGCTCCGCCGCCGCGCATGCGCCGCTGCTCCGCCGCCGCGCATGCGCGCTGTCGGCTCTCCGGGCGAGGGAGGATGATGGAAGGGAGGAGGAGAGACTGTGGAGGAGGGCTGGCTACACAAATGGCTCTTTAGCGTCCGTTCCTGGGTTTCGCGTTGTCGTCGGCCTCGTAACCAGCTCCGCCCCCCTTTCATCCCCCCAGCGCTAGCAGCGACCGACTGATACCGCTTTCGTGAGTCCGCTACCGCACTCACGAAAGACGTCGTGCACTTCCTGCAACTCGCATTAACCGTCCATCGATCCACACCGATGTTAGTAGTGGGGGACTTTAATGTTGACATAAAGACAAACAGCAATTTCCTAACACTTATGCGGGAGAACATCCCGTTCCTCTCGCTCGTAACGCGTCCCACGGCTGTGACAACCTCGCGAGGCACTTGTATAGATCTCGTCTTTGAGAATCAAGCATTGGTGTACCAAGTCGAACATATATCAGTCTATTTCTCCGACCACAAAGCTTCCTTCATGACTGTCAAGAACTGTTAATGGAGTCTTTGTTAAAGGAATACGTGTGAAAAATAAAAAAAAAATTCTGTGATAGCGCATACATGTGTTGCTCGATTTCTTTGCCTCAATCTATCGAAAAGGTGAAACAGCTTATTTGCTGCGCTCAAATTTCGCATTAGGAAGTAACGTAATCGTCGGTAATTTTTTTTTCTTTCCTTTCTTTTCTGTTCACAGCGCAGATGGCACCGAGCTATAGATGCGATCAATAATCGTCGCGTCTCATTCATTATCACTTGTTCATAAATTACGGGTCCTGAAGTTCTATCTACACCTGATCACTACGTCTTGCCTTATTACACGCAACATGCATTCACAATATCGCAAGTATTGCTAATTGCATAGCATACACGCACATCATTTGGTCCGTTTCCCTACGTAAAGATAAGCCGATATTGTCGCTGTTTTTAACGCGACAGCATTAGGGGCCCCGTGTCAAAGAAAACATGGTGTTAGTTGCCCGTGAGAGAGAATTGCTGTATATAATATATATGGCACCAAAGTTCTTTTATCACTAAAGTTGCTCATACCTTGTCTTACATATTTTACAAAGTTTTCCTCGGAATTTTGAGAATGACAGCCCACAAACAAATCTCATGAAACAAAACACCGACAGCGTATGCATTTTATGTTAAATCTTCTCAGGCAAAATATTAAAAGTGCGAAATAATAACAGAAGATCGATCCATGCAGGAGGCCATGTTTCTAACAAAAATATCGCCTTCATGCATAGCATTAGCCGCCAGCGTTTCCCGGTAAACAATATCGTTAACATAAACTGCAGTTGCCGGCATGCGTGAACGGCAGTCAGGGATCTTTGAATGTTATCGTGTTACGCTCTTTAGGCGAAACTTAAGCGTCCCCCAAAATTTTCGCCAGAACTTTATGACGTCACAGCAAGCATGGCACAACACTTACACGGAAAAGCCGATATTCTTCATCGCAAAAGCCGTCACAGATGACCACGTGGTTCCTGTTCACAAGTAGGCCAGCGTCGCAAGATTTTCATCATGCAAATTATCACATACCGATGTTCTACGACGTACAATACTGATAAACTGGCTGACAAGAAAATTGTGGGGTCTCACAAAAAAAAAAAAAAAGCGCGCGTCCACATGGCGCCCATTTATATCAAGCACTGCGTGACTGCACCACGCAGAAAGTCGGGCGGCTGTGTTTTTCCAATCACAGGCGCTACACGTCTGCCAGTAACATCACGCTGTGACGTCGCCGGCGCATTGTGACGTACACGAGGAGGGGTATAGAGGATGCGCCGTGAATAAGGTGGCTGTTGAAAAACAACGTTAAAATCATCGACAATGCCACAGAGACCACGCAGCGACAAGCCCACATTGTTTACCGCAGGTGGCACTGTGTTATTCACGGTGACATCAGCTGAACTAGAAGTTTTGGCCTGAAAGTTGAGTCCCCCTGCAGTAATGTTAAAATGAGTAATCGGGCCTAAACATTATGCAGTATTTAGCACAGCGACTGTATTTTGACCTGGAGCCTATATATTGACCTAAAAAGAACTGTATTTAAGAATTGTATGAGGAGTCCACGTTTGAGGATGATCGAATGACATGAACACGTCGGGCAGGCAGGTGCTTGCACGTTGTCCTAGTAAACAATGAAAAGAAAGAACTGTGGCGGTTTTGCACCAATTAAACGAAAATAAATCAGAATAATCGACATTGCCTGAATCAAATGCACTTAAATAGCGAAGTGTAGGACTGTCTAAAAAATAAAAACACAGCATATGTCTTTTTGCCAAACAGCTGCAAACAAAAGGTTCCATAAAGCTATGCATCTTAAATGCAAAATATAGCCCCCTTAGACAGAGTGAGTCTGAGCGTGGTAAGGTCTGTCCATACGTGTAATTCGCAAACACAAGACTGACTACTATGTCATATAGAAAGGAAGTTGCATACATCTCAAAGAACAAGCCAGGACTTCTGTACTTAATCCACACTATTCTTTCTGTATTCTCACATAATTAATTAATTATGGGGTTTTACGTGCCAAAACCACTTTCTGATTATGAGGCACGCCGTAGTGGAGGACTCCGGAAATTTGGACCACCTGAGGTTCTTTAACGTGCACCTAAATCTAAGTACACGGGTGTTTTCGCATTTCGCCCCCATCGAAATGCGGCCGCCGTGGCCGGGATTCGATCCCGCGACCTCGTGCTCAGCAGCCTAACACCATAGCCACTGAGCAACCACGGCGGGTATTCTCACATAAGTATGCAGCTGTTTTAAATATTATAATGCATCTCTCTATTTTAATAAATATTCTTACTTTAGGTTACTCGCTTTATATGCTACAGCACCCCTCCAGCATAGAAAGTGTGGTATAACCACTGTGTTCCTTTACAGTACTCCTTAGTGGGTGGACCCAATAACTTGAGGACGAAACAGGCAACGGAACATTTCAGTTTTCGTGGACACCTTCCAGTGGGAAACTCGCTAAAATTATTTAGGTTCTTGAAAATAATGGTGACGTATTCACGCTTGACGGTATTTGACCAATTGATCCAACTTCTAATTTGATTGAATGAAGAGAAAGAATTTTGAACGTTTTTTTTTTTTCAGAAAGTGGAGGACAAAGATTCATTTAGCCCTTGCCAAATTATATTTAGATCTGTTACACTTGGCACGCTCATGTGAACCTGGAAAGCCGAATAAAACTAGCACGACGCCAGAGACAAGTTGTAGATCTAGTAAATTTAGATATATCAATAGCCTATGATAGTGTCGAACAAGAAGTTTTATTGAATCGATTAGCAAACCCTGATTTTCCGAGATATATAAGAAAATTATTTAGTGAGTTTCTGACTGACAGATAATTTTTATTGCTCCCTGAAATGACGTCCTTCGAATAGACGTCGACAGTCGCGTGGGGTTCCAGAAGGAACAGTGACTTTACCTATATTTATCGTAATACTAAGCTCTACACCTTGTCATAATGTCATATAAAGATATGTATATGCAGATGACAATGCGATTTTTGCATCAGACAATGACATCGACTCTTTATATGGTCGATTGCAAACATACGTGCGCACCATAGAAAATTGCTTACAGGATATTCGCCTCCCACTTAACGTCAGAAAATGCTCATTTATAGTTTTTTTTTCCTTTAAGGAATCCAATACACATAAACCTCAAGGTCAATCCAAATGCGTCGCGAAGCTTGAGGCGAAAAGCGGTCAAGAACCAATTGGCACCGACATCAGCAAGGGTGCTTATGGTTGCAGCGACTGAAGCGCGACTATGTGAGGAGGGAACAAACATCGAGAAAGCAAACCTCTTTCTTTATCGAAATCGACGCATTGTTTGATTTATCTAACTAAAGTAAGCTTCCCAATGGATGCCATGCACATGTGTCAATAAACATAAATGCCCCTTTTGCAGGACCTGCTAAAGAAGGGATGAGTTTACGCCAGTATCACTTACAATACAATGCAGCTCTTGGAGTCTGCAGAAAGTCCCGCGCATGAAATTCGCCTGGCACTAATTCATTGTCTAATACCCTCTCACGTAACGCCAATTAAATTGGTATGGGTGCCTGGTGACAAAGGATTCTTTAGGAATGAATTAGCAGACAGCTTGGCGAGAGCGGAATGTATTGGGCCAGCTCTCCCGATCATTCCTGTATTGGTTTTCATAACCGCCGCTAGGTTCAGCAAACTGATTACCGACATCTCCTATTTCCTTGAATCAGGAAGTTGCTGCGCCTTTGGGTATCCTTCGTAGTTTCCTGCTGTAGAGTCGAGCGGAAGGAAGTTATCCCTTCCACATCGTCTATTTGACTTGTTTAGCAGTTTCCGATGTCAAACAAGTGAAAGTTGTACGAAAAATTTTGTTGCAGTAACGCTGTAGGCAAGGAAACCGAGAATGAAAACTTTACCGAGCCCTTCCGGGCATTTCGGCGTTTTTTACCGGCATCAAAGCTATAACCTTATAGTTCTGCGTCGATTGCGACAGAAGTCTGTCCGGAACTTAATTTCTTAACTTTCTTTACTAACATATTTCTCAACTCGGGATATTCATTCTTTCTTTACCTCTTTTTTTACAGTGTAGCCACGTGTCACAGAGCGTGCTATAGGGCCATAAACCGGTTTAATTAACTTATGTATTTATAAGTCCTGCAGCCTGTCAAGACATTCACGGGCTGCAGTATTTAGTCGTCGGTACAGTCGACTATCGCAGTAGTGGACTGGTGAAAATTGAAGCAAGCTCACTGAAACTCACTAAACTACCTGCGCTTCAGAAAAACTACATGACAAAAAAAGAATAAGGAAATAAAAACGTTATGTGTAGATTGTGAAAAATAAATCATACATTCATCATAAGCAACTGAAATATTGACGCGCGTGTATATTGTTTAGATTTTCAGGGTAGGTCCTTTGCTATGGCTAGCCAATCTGTGTAGAAATGTTATCTCTCAGCGCAAGCCGCGCCTTTCGGTATCTGAAGTTTCTCGAATGTTATTGCCGGTTACGTGCATTGTGTGTTGTCACCGATCCTTGTGTAATCTGACTAAGTGCGATGCGAATCGTGTATTATTTTTTGGAAAACACATGGGTACCAGCGATTACGCTGGACTCTTCCATGCACAAGTCATGTATGAAATCTGCCGCGCTTGACCCGCAGATCAGATACTCAACTTGACGCGGGAAGCGCGATACAACGGAGACGAAGAGCAAAGAAAACCCAAGTACAGCGCAATGCGTTCTTTCATTTTCGCCTCCGTTGTTTCACGCTGCCCATGTCATTACCAACTCCCCGGGCAAACCACCCTCCTGAAGATTTTCAATGATCGACGAGTGCGCCCGCAGCTATCATTGTGCGCAGGTTTATCCAATAAGATTTAAATTTGTAACTACGTTTTAACACTGCGTCTTTCTTTACCATCACTGCAACTCAACACTATTACACTCAATGCAGTTCATGAAAACCTGCGAAGGGGGCGTTCGCGTTTGACGACGTAAACAGTTCCAGAAGGAGAGAGAAAGTTAGAGAGCAAAGGGAGGAAAGGCACGGAGGTCAACCAGACGAGCGTACGGTTTGCTACCTTACACTGGGAGTAAGGAAAAGGGGGAATAGATAGAGGGAAAGAGGAAGAAAGTGATCACTGTGACTGCAGCAAAGTGCCGCGACACCAAAGTCAAGTCTCATAGCTGGTGATGTACGCATGAGGATATCTGGGACGACCCAAGGGCCAGTGTTCGTTGTGCATATAGGAGGCTGCGAGTGAGCCATGGGGCTTACTCGAGACTTGCTAGCACAGGACTAAGAACATCCAGCGCTTTCACTGCGCTGACGCAGTATGCAACATCTCGCACTTCGTGTCTCGTTACCATAGTTTTATTAAATATCTATTTCACGCATTTTCCAGCGAATGTCTTTAGGCCTCTATATGGCCTCTATAAGCACGAGATCACGGGATTGAATCCCGGCCACGGCGGCCGCATTTCTATGGGGTCTAAATGCGAAAATACCCGCTTACTTAGGTTTAAGTGCACGTTAAAGAACCCCAGGTGGTGCAAATTTCCGGAGTCCCCCACCACGGCATGCCTCATAATCAGAAAGTGGTTTTGGCACGTAAACCCCCCCAATTTTTTTTTTATTGACAGCTCATTACCATAGCCTTAGCGCTATTTCGCCATACCTGACCCTTGCGCCAATAACAACCAATAATCAAATAATCGATCAACATATATTGTGTACTACGACGTTATGAAATTGGCGCTTTAAGCCATTTCTTAAAAGCCTCAGCCACGTTTTCGGGTGGCAGAAATGCTGCAAGAGAAACAGACGCGGGCACGGATAGCTGCAGTCACGTGTTTCGACCGTGTACGTAAGGTACGCGCGATAACTTTTGAAGATGGGTCAGTTGAGCGTGCGACTGATACGAGCTCTTGCGCGCAGTGCATGACGTGCGTGACGACGTTTCGCTGAAACAATGTACCCCGGTGTTTTTCAGCGACGTGATGGAAATTCGATGGACAGCGCTGATCATCACCAGTGCCTGTCTGTGTATCAGCGGAGCCTTGGTCTCAGCGGCTTCTGCCAAGTACTACACTTCAGTCACACCCTGTGAGTTGGAGTTGACTTCTAGAGCACCTTATGAAATTACAGCGTATTACCTTGTTGACGGAGTTGCCGCTTCATCGAACTGACACTATTTGTTGTGGGCGTCTTTTCGAGCACATCAGGCACCTGCACGCAAAATGACCCTATCCCATAGGGCCATTTTTGTGCACTTTAGTGTTCGATACCAACCACATTGACGTGGCGACCGTAATTGCATGGGGCTTTCATTTTTAAATGCTTTCTATTAGTTATTTTGGGATTGGAAATATGCGCAGCGGTGCAAGGTTTCAAACCCTGTCTAAATCGTCGGTGTTTTCCAATCGATCGACAAGAGTAAATGCGCCGCAATTGAAGCATCATTTGTGGTTGCCGTCATAGGCAGTCGAACGACTGAAATTGGGCGTTTCCACTTCTATACGCCAGTTGTGTGCTTTCACTACAAATGTTAGGGGTGCATCTTCTAAATGCACTCTCAACATGCTGTCATTTGATACCGCAGGGAAACAATGGACTATTGGGAGGAGGCCATGCGAAGGCGTGCAAGGCGAAACCGGCTTTTGCATGTTCAACTGGGAATGCATCCGCCAGGAAGGCACCATGCTGTCCGCCTGCATGGACGGCTTTCTGCTGGGAGCCTGTTGCAAGCTTCCTGACGAAGCAAACGTCACAACGGCCGCCTGGACTGAGGCGAGCACGTACACGACCCAGGACTTGTCCAAAGTCAACAGCGTCGTCACAGTCGACGCCAGTTCTCTGGCGTCTACATCTGACACACACCCGGAAGCATCGCGTCTTCCTCCCAGCACGACGACGACGACGACGACTGAAGCACCAACTACAGTCAGCACGAGACCGGCGGTGTTTTCAAGACCCAAGCCTACGACGTTGTGGCCGGTGCTGAGGCTGCCCACAACACTGAAGCGGCCAGTCGTCGTGCGTCCAACGCAACCGCCGCAGGCGACGACTTTGACTAATCATCACAAGCCACCGAGCGTCACCGCACCGGCCGTGACCACATGGATGACGACACGGCCCAACATACTATTCACGCCGACCAAATTAGCCATGCGCCCTTCGCCGTTCGTCCCGTCAACTATGTACGTGCAACGACCCTCACTGCAAGCTGTGCTCGCAAGCACGCCCATTGGGGTGCTCAGTTCTTTGCTCACAAGGCCTTTTTTTCGGCCAGTCACGACGGCCATGAAAATGCGCCCGACGATGGCCACATTGAAACCGGCCAAGAAAACTACAGTGGTGACCACGCAGTCCGATTCAGCGACCACGCCCACGCAAGAAGAGACATATACTACAGCGCAGACATTTTCGCTACCTGCGCCAACGAAAAAGTACGTAACAGTGACAGAGACGCCATCGCAAACTGTGACGGTGTACGATTCTCCGAGCGCAGCCCCGTCCCAGACAACGCCTGCTCAAAAGTATGTGTCTACCACTGAATCCATGTTGCAAGCTACTTCGACGCACGAGTACGACTCACCGACTTCAATTCTGGCACAGTATACCACTCCGCAAAAGTACGGAGCCTCGTCAACTCACTATCCGTTATCTCAGTCCTCGTTTTACACAGTGCCATCTACCACCGGGGGATTCGCATCCCATGCTGTCAGCAGGCTTCCACCATCAACACTGAATGACCTTTCGGATCTGAATGTTGAAGTAAAAACTCCTGTTTATCACACGAGCCTCGGCGCATTTGTGCCTACGAAAGACGGAAACTCGCCCACAACACGTCTTCCCGAGTTCGTTGACCTAACGGAGACGACCACAACGCGGCCACCACCGACGAACGTGATGGAGTACACTTTGGACTTCAACGCCGAAGATCGACCAACGGTGACCGAGCACGTGTATGGCACCACAACCGGCCAGACGTCATTTGGAGAGGTCACAGACGTCACCGTTTCTAACGTCGCTTCGGCGGTCGCATCGTCTTCGACGGAGCCGTACTCTACGCCACGGCCGTCCACGACGACCAAGAAACTCAAGACGCGCTCACCGACGATGACGCAAACAAAGGCTAGACCGTCGACAGTAGCCTCCAAGCCCGTCCCGACCAAGCCCCGCCCGCCATGGTCCCCAACGACAATTTCCAACGACATACAGCACATGACCTATCCTTCAAAGGCGACGCTGTGGCCGTCGACCGTTTTCAAAATTCCGCAGAGGACAACGCTCGCCACGAGGCCTGTGCAAAGCACACTGTTTACGAGCACCGCCACTGTGCCTGTGTCGACCGATCAGGTTCACCCGAGCTCGACCACGCCTCAAACGACGACCACGCTGCCTAAGCGCACAAAGAAGCCGACCAAGACTACGACGACGATGGTGGTGGGTGAACCGATACCGGTGCGAACGACAATGTCGATGACAACCGCGACGAAGCCGAAAAGCACGCCGAAGCCTACGAAGCCAGTCCTCGCCATGCCGGCTCGTCCCGCGAAGCCCACAAAGACGCCGCTGCCCAGCAAGTCCCCGCCAAAGAAGAGTACCCCGAAGCCACCGTCAAAGATACCACCGTCGTTAAGCACGTTCACGCACGCCTCAACAACGGGCGTGAAGCCGACAATGGAGCCCGTCGTTAACGGCACTGGTCTGCCGACAACAACAACGAGCAGTCAACAGTGGGACTACCGTAAACGTAAGGCAGATTGGCATCTCGATTATCCGCATGTACTGCATTTCCCCGTTTATCTTTTTCTTTCGCATTTTTTTCTTTTTTTTTTTCTCTACCATTTACGAGTTTCAAGCAATTGACCGCGCGTACAGTCCGGCATGTAAAAGCGTTCCGCAGCGTGCCGAGCGTTTTCACTGAACGCGCGCTTTGCAAGGAGTTGTTCAAGTCAACGGGAAAGCTTAGAAATAGGGGCCCCAAATGTAGGGGAGAATATCAGCTATGCGTAATAAATAACGGTGAAAAAAGAAAATGCAAGCACTTAACTGGAGTTTCGATCTTTAAGCACACTAAGCAAGCTGCTCGAGTACGCCATTTCTAAATATCTCCAGTGATTCGCCCATCGAAGGCTAAGCAGATTATAAACGCACAATCAAACACACAAACCACTATCCCAAACAATCAGTCACAATGAATGGGCTGTCTAAATGCTCGTTTACAGCTAAGCACTCTCGACGGAGGGAGAAAAAAAAAAGACGAGAAGTGGCAGGTATCGTAGAGAAGTATCGTAACTGCGTCGAGGTATGTCCAAAATATGGCGGCTCGTGGGGATCAGCGACATCTGTGTGACGAGGAAACACTTCCGGCCCAACAAAAATGAAGTGACGCCATATCCGCAAAAAAAAAAAAGCGAGACGTAACTTTTTTTGACAAGGCGAGAAATTTATTTCTCTGGCCTGCCATTCGCCACCATTTCCAAATTGCCCGCCATTTGACTCGATGGGTGACTCCAGCTTCTAGTGCGGAAAACTACGCAGCAAAATGCCAGCCGTAGGGGGTTGGCATTCGCTCCCATGCATGGAATATTGTTCTTTGCAAGCCCAAGAAAGCTTTCGGTATTCAGTGTTGGTCACATGATCGAACGCCAAGCCCGCCGTGCAGTGCAGCGCACGGGGGAAGCTAAGTCTGGCGGTCGTAGCTCAGTGCTTTTTTCTAAACACACTGACGCACGATTAAAAGCACCCCGCAAACACTACACCACCGGAATTCATACAATCGGTTTTCCCTGAGTAACGTTTCTTCCCTCCTCACTAGGTGACCCTTCAATCGCTGTTTCCATAACCGCCCTTGCTTGTATCAGTGACATTTGGTTCTGGACAGCTTTTTGCCCGAAGCTTCGCGACTCATTGGAATCGACATTGATGGCGTGACAGCAGTTCATTCTATTCGTGCACTCAAGCAAGCTAAACAATCACCTTCCGAACGCCCAGCATATAAACGTTTGGGCCACTCGCATAATTTTCTGTTTTTCTTCTTGTTCTTTATCATTTTTTTTAAGACATGGCCTTCTTTGCAGAATTGAGATCTATTTCGGGGTTCATGGGATTTGGACATCTGGCCGCTTTCGTTTGATCAAATTGGACGATTTGAAGAGGTTCTAGTGGGCGTAAGACAACGAAAAAGCGTAAAAATCAAGAATGTAACGAAAAAGACGCACCATGTTAGCGTGGAGTTATGTAGAGGACACTAATAACGCATAAATAGCGCAAAAATACCGAAGTGAGAACCAGATACGTTAGTTCAAGCTACCCGCGCCTAACAACGTAACCGTAATTGTAGCTTCATTAAACGAAAACACATGGGCCGGTCCCCGGATCGCGCAGTCGAAAAATGTGAGCCGATCCCCGAGGTTGTGCAGTCTAAGCAACAAACCACACTGATGCTCCCATGAAGAGGTTGTTTTTTTTTTTCGTTGTCAACCACTTTTGCCTTGCTTTTTGTTGATTCTGTTTTCTTTTTGACCCATAAAGACTGCGGAGTCAGGCCGCTACATCCCCAGGGCCGGATCGTCGGCGGAAGGAACTCGTTCATCGGTGAATGGCCGTGGCAAGTACGTTTTGCACTGGCCGCAGGTCTTCCTGCTTCCTTATTTACGACTAGACTTGCCCTGGGCGATACTCATCTCGGGACGGCAGGAGTGTCACGGGCTCTCTATCTTTTTTTACAGGTGCTTGTGAAGGAAGCTACGTGGCTCGGCCTGTTCATAAAGAATAAGTGTGGCGGCGTCTTGATCAGCGACAAGTACGCACTGACTGCAGCCCACTGCCAGCCGGGGTAAGGATGCTGCGGAACCGCTTATCATTTGCTTCATGTTGACGCACGAGCGCTTGTCCTTCTTGAATGATCAAGGAAGCGCTATCAAGAAATGGGAACATGCTCATGGGTGAAATAGTGGGAGATGTCTTTTCATGCGCGCTTAACCCCACGCAGCCTAAGAACCATTTCACGCAAAGGAAAATTAGTGCAACTTCATCCCTTTAATTTATTATCCTAATGATCACATTGGTACAAAAACATAATTAGAAGCTATCTCTGTTAAGATTCGCCAGTACCCACTATGATGGCTTAGTGGCTATGGTGTTGTTAATGCAGCCCGTAGCGGAGAACGCAAGTAGAAACTATCGTCGTCTTAAAAAAAAAAAAAAAAAACATAGTGCAGACATTCCAAACACACCTGCCCAAACAGCGCATGCGCAGCTTGTGCCTGCGTGCTTGGTGCGGTGGGGTGAAGTAGCATCTATTGTAATAATGATAATTACTATTATCATGACACACGTTTCACTAGAGTTTGCGAAACCTTTATTGTATTGTTACTTTGAAACTACAACTATAACTGCCTTGTGATCGCTACGATAGACACAGATGCCCTCCGTTCTTATTTGAGAAATGTATGTGGCCAAAGGTAAATCGATGCGTGACCCGTGTACTGTAGTTACTTGAATCGAATCGTTGAAGTAACTAAGGCCAAAGTCTTGCACGAATACCCGCTGTTGATGCTTAGTGGCTATGATGTCGGGCTGCTAAGCACGAGGTCGCGGGCTCGAGTCCTTGCCTCGGCGGCCGCATTTCGATGGGCGCGAAATGCGAAAAAATCAGTGTACTTCGATTCAGGTGCATGTAAAAGAACCCTAGGGAGTTCAAATTTCTGCAGTCCCCCACTACGGCGTGCCTCATGATCAGATCGTGGTTATGGCAGGTAAAAACCCATAATTTCATAAATTTTAGGTACGTGAACAACTGCTTTGTTTGCGGTTTTGATATGTCTACGTCAACGTCTCTGACAACGACCAGCGGCGAGGGATCGGCGGCAACGTAAGTTGACCAACGCGGAAGTGCGCTCGCCTCGTCATCAATCACGTGGTTTGACGGCTGTTTTTATTTGTAACGAAAGTTGCGCTGTATGTTCGCTTCACGCCTGTGCCTGGGAAGCCGTAGCCTAACTTTATTGTTTGTAATTTGAAAAGCCAGGTGATGCCACATCTGCCAGGGTAACATGTTAAATGAATTTATGTTAAAAAAGAAGATATCTGATTTTGAGTAATGAGAACGACGAAAATTGCTTCGCACATACTCGCTTAAATAGAAAAAAAAGTCAAGTGGAAGGCTCCCTTCAGCGTGGCGGGCAGAGGCCGCCCAGACTTCGCCGTTTGCCAAGTTACGGTAAAACGGGATGCAGTGCATCGCCTGCTGCAGAGCGCTCGATAAAGTTTTGTGCGCATCCTAATACTATCATCGATCTCGCCACTTCCCACTGTTACAAGGCGCTGACGTGTCGTGTTGTCAATGCTCGAGTGTCCTTGTTAAATAATTGGGAATATGCGCAGAGCTTCAGTGCGTTAGCACGAACAAGCGAGCACGTAGCTATCGATATTTGCGGCACCGTATCGTTATAGCCACTCACGTTATCGGCAACGGTGACATGCATGCGTAGCGCCAGCCGGCTAGAGGTAAGTTGCTGCAGTCTCTTGCATAATTTAAAGATGCGCGAATCGCGCTCGCCAGATCGATCGCGATAGCGACCCACGGCGTGGCAAAAAGTCACCGATTATCTAAACGCGAGATCAAGTATTTGCCTCTGACCGGCTTGCATGGTCAGCACGCGAGCCATTGGTGGGTTGGAAATCACCTGATGTACAGTTAGGCTCCGTTCAGAATGACGTATAGGGAATGCGCAAATATTTCTCAGGAAACCCAAATACAAACGCGGAAGCAATTATTTTGTTCACGCTGCAGTCGGGTGCGAACAGAGCAATAGACGCGAACGCATTTGTTGCGAGATACGTTCAGTTTGATGTCCGATTACACTTACTGCATTCATGTGACCAACGACCGTCTCTCTATCGGTTTTTGTCGGTGTCCTATTCGTTTACCGGACTTCCGGCTATCTTCAGTTATTGCCCGACTGGTATTGTGCGCCGAGGCAGGGCTTGTTTGCTATTGGTAGCACGCGCTGCGTTGGCACTCATATGTATTTTTGTGTGTGTAGCCTTCCAATCGCGTAGATGTTGATTGGCCACCTCGCATTTTTATTGGTCAGGCACATTTTATTTGAAGTGCGCAAATGCGCACGACCAGCCGCGTTTACAGATGCGCAGCGCTCCTTAAACCGACTTCTGGTCGATACGACAAATGCGCCCTTTGTCAATATTGTCACGCCCGCAGTTCAAACATAGCATTGCGAGCACAACACATTCGCGTAAGAGCAACCAAGCCCATTATGTGCACACACTGAAGAAAAGCGCGTATATGGTCAGAAATATCAGAGGTGTAGGTATACACTCTCCTCGTGATGTTCACGTGATGATGCTTTGCGTCCTGAGAAACATGAATAATTATGAGTCAATTGCTCTTCTTGGCTTCTTCGAGGAATCAGGGCGCCGCAGCGATTTTTGGGGTTCGGATTTACGTTTACACGTTTCCACACACGTTTTACCGTTCTTGTCGATTTGTTTTATTGTGGCTCGCGGCACACCGCTAAGTTGATCCATTTCTAATGCTGCGATGGCTGCAGCCTCTCATCGATGTTCTGGGCAAGCTTCTAAGAGATTGGGGTATAGATTAATTTCCAGCAAAGTGTATTTTTTCCGTTACTTACAAACGAATAATTTTTTTAGGTTTCCACGCGGTGAGTGAGTAAATCGTTACAAATTTCTTGATGTGGTATTTGACGCGTCTCTCTTCCGTGCATGCCATTTCGACATGGTCTAGGTCTGCTGCGTCTGAACAATAATTTCGCCACCTATGAAACAAGCGTTAGGTTCATTTTAGCAAGCAGCTTGAACATTTGCTCAAAAATGGTATGCGGAAACCTTGCGATGGGCGAAACACGCCAACCTTCATTAGCTACACCTCGACTGAAGGAAGCATGTACGTATTTGCCTCATGTCTACCTTCAAGTCTCTTTAGATGCCCTACCTGACAAATTTACAAGATGTAACAGCTTCTACTACTGCTTACTAGGCAGTTTTTTATTGTCGATTCAGGATCATGCACAGCGAAGTGCTATTCGCATTGTTCAACTAGGTCCTTTTTTTTCCTGTGGATGAATGCCAACATTACCAGACGGGACAAGAAAAATACCACGTGCAGCCTTTTTGGCAATTTCTTAAATGCGTAACTTACGCGTTTATCACAATGAAAGTACACACATTTATATTAAGGAATCAATGACTTCGTCAGAATAAATAGCCTAGTTTTGTAAGTTCATCATCCGGAATACGTCAACGCTGCCGTCTTTTACGGTATACATCTTCAGTGGCAGCAGAGCTCTGTGCAATTATTTGCCCACTGACTTCTTTGAAGCAGAGGGGGAAGCTTGTTTTATTGTGTATTCTTATTAGTCGAGGTCGGCTTGCCAGTGCTTGCTGCTGTTTCAGCCACATTACTCAAATATATTGATGAGTTTGATAGTTGACAGAGAATATATTTACAGCAGTACCGTCAGGGCATCAAGCCAAGTTGTGATGGATTCCTGAACATGTCGCTTTCGCATGAAACACTAGAACAACAAACTCGCTTGAGATGCACATAACCCCGCTTCTGTCGGGCTTGTGCACGTGGGTTGTTGCTAAAGTTAGAACACAGCAATTAAGCAGGTCCAGAACTTAAGTATCACGATTTTATGCCTGGCATTGTCAGGCATCAACCTACTACTTTGTACAAATGGCCGCAGTGCAATGCGTGTAATGTATACGATAACTTAACATATGCTTTATGTGTCTGTAGGCGCTATGCTACCTCATGACACTACTCTAAAACCAGCCTTAGGGTTGTACCATGCACTTCGACCTTGAATAGCTCTTGCATTGCTTCGCGTTGAAAGAAGGCATGGTCAGCTTCTCTCAGAAATGCTGCCCTTGACTGGACACTATAGATGGCTGTTACTGTGGGTTGTTGCGTGCGTTATGTGTACTCCTAAGAAATGTCATTTCAGTTGTCAAACTCGTCAGCTGTATTAACACGCTGTTTATATGAACAGGAAAAGTTGAACATCTACAGCATTCGTGAAAGAGCTTTCCCCTCTCTAATAACATGACACAAATTTTATAAAGAGCCCTTTGTATACAGTTCTCATGTCATGTTATCTACGCTGGCGCGGTCGTAAAAAAGCCTATGCGCAATATTTCTGTGTTTTATTATTATTTAGTCCTATTGGTTTGATTTGTGTGTAAACTCGAACTGCAGAACGTGCTGTTTCCCTGTTGTAATTTTCTATATTTACCAAGCACGAAAAGTGTTTTCTTGCCCGAACATTTCGATACCATCTCATACATCATCTCTTCATCATCTACAATTTCTTGTTTCTTAAGAAGGTGGTGATGAAATATTCTTAGCATTTCCAATTTTATACGTATAAAGCAAAGCCACGAAGCTGAAAGCAAGCATCAAAAGTGGCTGACTGTCTCTGAATGGTCATTAGCATATAATATTTGTATCTTGATATTTCGCCCTATGTGACGTCATAGGAGTAATTATTTTTGCATGCACTTGTAATTCCTAGGGTGCATGAAGTGTTGTCAGCCCAGCCGCTTTCTGCTAAAGCTGTTCACTTTTGCCGCCGAGAACCACGTGCGTGACACCAGTCTCTGAGGATACGTTGCTGCATGTGACCACTGTGACTTGGCTTCGAAACTCGCCGCAGCCATAAAACAATGTATTTCCTTTATTTTGCCGCTTGCTGGTTAAACGATAGTAAGTTTACCGCCAATATATATATATATATATATATATATATATATATATATATATATATATATATATATATTAGTGCTAGTAGCCTTCGTGCTCTCTATCGTTCTTGCTGTCTTGAAGCTAGGACACTCTATACAGGACCTGGTTCCCCCTCCAACGCAGTTTAGGGTATGAAAATGCATGGCATACCTAAAGCCAGTTAAATTAATACTTATGGTTACTTTCGCCAGTTATAAATGTTAATATTCTATCTAACATGAGGAGAGTTACGTCGCTGTGTCAAGTTCCCACGTTGTTGCAGGTCAGCTTAAGCAAGAACTTGGCCTGAGGAGATCGATGTATTACAGTGCATATGCCCTTTTGAGGAGAGAACAAAGACGCTCATCTAGTTTTTTTTCCTTGCTATCACTTCTTGCGAGACCTGGAGTCTGATTACGTAAGGAGTCCATTCCCCCGGTTCTCTCCATTTCATTTTCCTACAGCGAAGTGGCCATGTCGGACAGGAGTACGATGGAGAGCATTTAAAAATAATCTAATATGAGAATAATGGTCGCAAAATACCGCGTAAGGGGTCTAATGCTCTAAGCTTCCCTAAGAGCTTTGTAATTGACCGAACGTAGTTGTTAATGGTGTGTTCGCCATCAGCATTGGTCAGCAGCTGCTCTTGTAGCACTGCAGTAGCGCACGGGAAGCTACAGCTTACGAACTGCTATGAGCATGGACGCTGCGGTGAGCATGGAAACTGCTGTAAGCATGGACAATGCTGTGTGCACGGGCACTGCTTAGTGCGCAGACACTGCTTTTATTTCCTTGCGGAATGCTGGAGACGAAGCGTTCTCGACATGTGCTCAGAAAGGCCCTGCGGCACAGGTTCCTGTCATCGTTGCTGGTGATCCTGGGCGCGCACGACCTGTCTGGAAACGCCGGGCGGTTCAAGCCGGTGTCCATTCCCGTGCGGCGCATGATCGTGCACCGCAACTACAACCCAGCCACCTTCGAGAATGACCTGGCGCTTCTCGAACTGGAGCGGCCGGTGGTGTTCCAGCCGCACATCGTGCCCATCTGCCTGCCTGGAAGGAACGAGGATTTCACGGGGATGCCTTCGTATGTCACAGGATGGGGAAAGCTGTCCCACGGTACGTGCAAGTGAACGAAATCCCATTGCTCCTACATGTCATGTGGCCCACGTGACCTGTGCAAAGTGCCACTTTGCTGGACAGAACCAAGGCAATGTTTGCCGTAGCTTGGAGCAGGTCGGACTGTTTTTGTATTTCGTCAGATTACATAAATAGGTAATAATAATTACTGAACTTCTCAAAGAATGCATTCACGGCAAAATATTAGATAAGAAAATTATAGACCATCCTGAACAACTCGCCATCCAGCTTTCTGTTGCTCAATAAGTACAACATTGCATTGTACAGTTGATTGCCTATATTCTTCTTAATTTTGGCACAAGTTGTGTAGTACAAATGTCACCAATTCATTGCAGTGCTACGAAGGCTACGAAACGTGCCCGCCAATCGGTAATGAGAGTCAGCATCTCGCTTAAAGAAAAGAGGAAAGCTCAACCATTGTGGGCGCCACTGGTCGTTTTGCAAGGCTTAATTTACAAGAACCCTACAGAGCCGGGTCGAGTCAGTTTGTCGGGCCGAAAACCAGTCGTCAGGTTCGTGGGAACGCCCGAGGATCAAGGCGAGACAGTCGAGCTTTAGTTTATCTGCAAGCTCTTCACGGTTTGCAGATGATAGGGTTGTTGCTGGAGGTGCAAACGTCAGCAGCCGGGTTGGTGCCGCCACTTGGTGGCGAAGAACTTAACCAGACAGAGTGATTACTGCAGTAACCCAGTGCATTCTACTTCGCTGCTAGTGTAAATTTTCGACAGCGTCGTAATCGCGAACACGTTGCCCTGTAAATGTTGTTTTTGCTTCGACAAGAAGACTCACGGAAACATGAAAACGTGTTAGGGGCATTGTGGCTAGATGAAGCGTCACAAGACGTCACTACCAGCATCCTATAACTTGGTATTGCACGAACTCTACCGCGGAATACCGGAAAACCGGTCACTCTATGTGTTTGCAATATCGAGGCAAGTTTGGTCAACCCGCTTGCCAGGAGTTGGCACTCGCCAATCGCGGTTGGGTCGGGCTGTGTAAGCTCGACTTCTGACTCGACCAGCTCGCATCGAATTCATGGAAATGAAGCTGTTCAGTTTGCGCCTCCCGAAGAGCGATCACACGTGGACAGTGTAGAAGCACTAGTTCTGGTTCTCCTTTTCTGGTTTGCTGATATGACCCATAGCTATCGCCGCACAGCCCAGGGTTGGCGAGATGAACATTGAAACAAGTCAGAATTTCTTCATCGCCCTTCTCTCGACCGACGAAAAAAGCAGTGACACAATTATTTCTAGAAGGCAGGCACATTAAAATGGAAACTCCGCGCATTTTACTCGAAACGTGATTTGCATTTGGTTTATGGTTAATGCTTGCTTATTATAGTGGAGAAATTTAAGGAAAACGTCTCCCTTTCGGATTTCAGCGACCAATTTTCAACGTCGGTATGACAGTATGACATCATTGGCGACAAAATATTTTCGCACTGCCGTTTTATTTTGTGTTCTCAAAGCTCACTGGGTCTTTCTCTGTATGTAATCATAACGCTCTACGCGATGCCCAAACGCTGTGAGGCAGAAAACTCGAGCATACAGCGCGTGAAAATAGCAAAGCAGCTATTGATAATATTTCATTGGCCTACCTGAATGTTTTTTTCGCATATGAAACAAGTGCGTATTTGCCCTTCTCGAGGCCTCGCTATTTAAAGGGACCGTGCGACCATTTTATGCCCGCCAAGCTTTGCATGAACGCATTCCCGACCTGAGTGCAAAAGAAATTATGGAAATTGACGAGGTTAAATGGAAGTTATTTAACTTACAAATTCAAAGTGAAAGCAGACAACAGAAAAAGGGCTTATGCTGCTTCCTATGAAAAACTCAGTGCCCTTCCACTCTGTGAAGGATTGCACTGTCTTCGGGATCGGCCCTTGTATGGGGAGTACATAACGCTGGCTTCACCTCCACCGCGGGTAGGGCCGGTATTGCACTATCTTCGGAATCGGCCCACGTATGGGGAGTGTTTAAGAGGAAGCCTTAGCTCGGTAGCTCCTATCTAAATACACGTAAAAGATTTCATTTTTCTCGGCAACCACTGCTTGAAGTTTGACAAAGTGTGTTGCGTTTAAAAGAAAACTTAAAATATAGTGACTGTGTGTTTCAAAATTTTGATTTAGGCAGTCAATTTATTAGATTCGCAAAAATAGAAAATTTTCAGAAAACCAAATTATCAAGTTTGCAACTTTGTAACTCAAGAGTGAAAATTTATACCGCAATTCTCTTAATTGCATCCAATAGTACATCTAAAGCGGACAAAATTGATATGTTACACATGAATCTCGAAAAATTGAGCATATGGAAATGCAGCTTTTGCGGAACCCTTGTACACAACGTAACAAACTCATGTAAAATAGAAAATTGCACATTAAATTTGTCTGCTTTCAATGATATAATTGTTGCCGTTTGCAGAACATTGATATCTGTTCTACATGCGGAGCTATTAATCTGTAAACCTCGTGCTTTTTTTTTTTTCAAGCTTTCGGTTATTGGAAAATTCTTGTAACAATATTCACGACCTCAATAGAAATTCCGCATCCAACGGTCACTAGATTTTAACTTTCTCTCTCAAATGAAAGACATTTAATCCAAATCGGTCCAGTGATTATCTCAGAAAAATGTTTTTGAGTTTTACATGCATTTCAATAGGCCTCATCGGAGTAGGGCCTGAGCTAAAGCTCCTTTTTAACGCCTGCTTCACGTCCCCCGCGGGTCGGCCCGGCATTGCACTATCTGCGGGATCCGCCCACGTATGGAGAGTTTTTGCTTGCCACGCAACAACGACACAAAAATTAGCTTGGACGGCAGAGGTATACAGCTTTACTGTAAAACGCGGCTTCAATCCTGCGGTATCGGAAGCTCCCCTCGCATGGTGACCTTCGCATCACGTGCTGGCTATGACGGTGCTGGATATGGTGGCGCCATCTAGTTAAGACTCCTGAAAATGTATCCTGTCACGCACATCAAATTTTATGAAAAAGGGGTTTGCGAATACTGAACATTTCGAATTGACTCGAATACCGAATATTCTATCGCTTTTATAAAAGTCAAATATAAGAACTCCCGCGTAGCCTTCCAAGCAACAAACGCTTAACCTATTTGTTCGAGTTTAGGTCGATCTTCTATCTCTCCGAAAATGTGACCCAAAATGAGCTGCACTCCTATATTCGAGAACAAAATTATCAAAGTACCGAACGAACGGAGTCCCACCGTCGCGCCCACTGTAAGGCCAGTCGAGATAATCTCCAGGCTGGCGTCAAGAAATGCTGCACGTCCAACGCATTCCATGGCACCAACGATGACGTCATTTAGACTGCCGAGGTCACCTGCGAAGCATCGAATGAGGACGACTTCTCCGGTAGTTCTGACGTCGATGCCGCTTGTGGCATCGAATAGCCAGGTTTAATGGCTTTGCTTACGGTAAATAACTTTAGTCGGTGTGACACGTTTAAAGCTTTCATGTTTTTTAAAAAAAGTATGGGTGGACCTATATTCAATGTATATCGTTTTTATTTCCCGGCGAGTTGAATATATGCACGTGAACCTATATTAGTCTTCAACCTGCATTCGGGTAAGTAGGTTACTTACGTTAGTTGATGCATTTAATGCCTTTAACAACTGAAGTTCAGCTCAATTGAAAAGCTTGTAAAGGCGAACAAAGAAAATGTGACTGTATCTGGCGCACTATTACAATGAAGTAGTCCAACAAAATGTAAGCCGGATGCACGTAGTCTAGTTCTCATTTAAGAAGCGGAGAGCGTTGCTATACAGTAATGCACGCATTCTTAAAGGGATCCAGTAATGGTGACATTGCCCAAAAAATAAGTAGATTTGCCCAAATCCGGAGAGAAATCTTGTTAGCTGCATAAGGCGAGAGATGCGTGTCTGACACCTGGAAACTATCGTACATAAATTTCCTCCGTGCGTTAGCTCGCGGACATCTGCGTCTGAGCAACAACCACGTTTCTCATGCAGCAGAATCATTCGGAAGACTTCACTTGCACTAGTCTTTCCTCCTGCAGACTTGAAAAATTATTTCTTTGCTTGTAGCTTTCGAATGAAATGCGCTATATTTGAGAACTCCGAATAGTGAACTCTCCGATCGAATACGGATAAAATGCCGAGAACTATTCGATTCTGATTAGTAGTTTCGAATATTCGCACTCCCCTAATAATTAGCTATTGGTTGTTTATCAAAACTATAATTTTACACACAGTTTATACTACGCGCTACATGGAAATTCCTATTTTTGCATTATGCTTCTACCGTAGACCGTTGGACAGCGCACCTAGTGTCAGTTTGAAACAAAATGAATTTGCTTTGCTGGAATGTGTGTCCTCTTCATAACCTTTAAAAGCATAAAACACGCTTTAATTTTAGAGTAATCGTTGTATGACAGCATGAACCCGCACAATATATTCTTCATGCCGAATCAACCAAAACGAGCAGCATAAAGGCGCAACCACATGCGGGTGATCTTCGAGCAACGGTGACGAGCGACACGTTTTGCCGTTGTGGAGGGCAATCTGTCTCAGCCGCTTGTTACGTCAGCGCTTTTTGTCCAGCGAGGAAATTTCGACTGTCACCCGGAAGTCCGCCCGGCGACTTCCATCGGAAAGAGCGTGATTGCGCAGCAATATGGAAGCAACCAGTTTGCGCGGTTTGATCTGAATTCGCTCTTGAAACTTGCTCTCTGCCGTGACTGCAAAAAAAAAAGAAGTGTTAAGATCCACCATCCCTTCACGCCATCTCAAGCTGATGCCAAAGTATCAGCGTTGTCTTGTCGTTATTATTGAGATAAGTTTGTTTTGACGCTCTCGTAGGCATGAGACGCCACCCAGTGTCGTGAGTGTTGAGTTTTCCCCGACAGCATTGAACTCTGGCGGTATGGAACGAAGTTCCACTGGCGATGAGAACATAATAAAGCTAGATTCAATATACCTTGGTTAAAGCATTGACCTCGACCTACGTTTGCTATCCTTTTATGGGACCGCACTTGTATTTATTGAAACAATGTAAACGTGTCGCTACATTTTTCCGCGATGTCGCGTCTATGTGGTTGGTCCACGCCACGACGCGACAGCGGTACGGGCTATGCCTATCGCTGTCACTTGAGTAACGCGCGCATGTGGCTGCCGCTCAAGTCGCGCTCTTCTCTCTCACATTTGCTGCCAAAAATTGTTGCTATATGATGCTGCATTCGGGGCGGAAACTAATTTCAGGTGTAAATCGAGATAACAAATGCTCTGATTTCGGCGCTTCAACTGGCGCTGGAGACATCGTTAAGTCCTACAATAAGCCAACGAGGAATGAAAATAAAATGCATGCATTGGGGCGCAAGGCCTCTTTGAATAATCAGGAAAATGTAAATGAATCTACAAAAAAGGTGGGGTGGGGGTCATATCAACAGGTGGGGGTCATATCAACAGGTTCTAGCAAAATATAGCTAGAAGGCTGGCAGCGCTAAAGTGAGAGCAGGCACCCAAACATGCGTGACTCTGTGTTATAAGAGCGCTTGTGACATCAGCCTCCGCTCTTTTGTAAAGAGTATGGTCATAGAATACGTCTTCATTGAGCCCCTCTGTCCGTTTGTACCCTAACCAGATGGAAATAAAGCCAGGCTTGGATTTTCCGGTACATTTCAGTATGCCCCAACGTCGTGTTTTCGTCTCTGCTTCTGTTTCCATCTTTTTGGGTGGTGCGTGTTTCTTTCGCCAATGTGTGTGGCGTTCACTTTCAGTCATCAAATGAGCCTCTAAGCCACACCATTACTTTGTCTCCTCAGTAAATACGTGCTGCACATACGAAACTTCTCGCTTTCAATCTAAAGTTCTCTAATAAGCACTGCCTTTGCGGGTATTTTCCTTTACCCGGCAGGTGGATCGGTGCCGAATGTGCTGCAGTACGTGCAGGTGCCAATATTGAGCAACCAGAAGTGCCAGCGAATGTTCATGCTGGCCGGACACGTCAAGGCCATCAGGGACAACTTCGTCTGTGCTGGCTACGATGGAGGCAACCGAGACTCCTGCGAGGTATGTGAAAGCAGTGATTTTCGACCTGGGACACGGACTCGCTGAGTCATTTCACAAGAGCTAAACGTGTTGTTTTGCAATCTATAGCGTGGACAATGCATTATGTAAAGGAATACTGTGTGTCAAGCTGTAGTGGCCAAATCAGTGCAGTATGAAAGCTTCTCTGCATTTTTTTTGTTAGTTGCAGTGCAGGTAGTGGCGCGTGACGTAATACGTGACAGACTTTGTTGCTTACGTCCAGCGTGGCTTTTCTTTCACATTTTAGCATTCATTCGTGTATAAGGCTTCTTAAACCCGTGTTCTAGAGCGTTCGTCCACTATTAGCGCCACCTCGACACTCGAATGTTGATAGCAGCGCCGCCCCTCGACGGAAATGGTTACAGCGCCTCATTGGCTCTCCACAGCAATCATTGAAAAGCGAGGCGGGTTCTTCAGTCGATAGGCTCCGATTTGCTTGGCTCCGATCTGCTTCATTTAGTGGAATAGAGGGGCATAAGAGCATCTACTGGAGGGACATAAAAGCTTCTAGTGGAAGACCGTTTGAGAACACCGGGAGGCTGTCGTAGAGCACTTGCTTTTGCTTGTCGCCATCTACAAGTAGACGCGGAATACCGATGCACTTATGGATTCCGACTACGTCAGTGGAGCAGCACGCCTCTCGCTGAAGAATGTGCTAAAGATCTTATCGAAAGTAAAGAAGCTGCTTATAAAGTATTTTAGGTGCTTTGTTGACGCCTGAAAAGTATGTGCCGGTTGAAAGGTTCTCAGTAATGGGTTTTTTTATGGAACAGCCGGATGACTCCTTCATGTAAAGATTGAAAATGCGTTGGTCAAGTGCCAGCTAAATCTGCACAAGCATAGTTCGGGCAGTCGTCTTCACTTTGTGAAGCCTAGAGAGAATGGCTAAGATTGAGATACGTTATTTGTACGTGTTGATGAGAAATATGCCACGGCGCCACAAAAAAAAACGTGACTAAAAATGCACACACGACACCTGGACAAGAACTTCGTCAGGTGCCAGGCGTTTCCCTTCCGTTGCTCGTGGCTAGGTATCTCAGAAGCGCATTTCAGTTCAAGAAGTCCCCCAGCACGCCATTTGTGGGCGGAATGCATAGTGGCGATCAATACTTGGTCTGTGCTAGTGAAATCACATTGCTCATATTAACTAAACGGAGTGAAAAATTGTGAAGGGTGCAACTAAATCTTTGTCTCCATTTCTTTCACGCCTTTTGCATATTCATATATGCTTTGACTTACTCAAGCAGAAATGCTCGGACCATCCAAGAAACCCCCTTCTTGCAGTTTATTATCTAAAGTTCTGTTGTGCTAACGCGTGCAGTAACAAGACTCTCAAATCGATTAGGAAGCTGTAATTGACAAAATGAAAACATTCTCCTAATCAAGAGAAAAAACATAATCTCTTATCCCTTTGCCAGCACGGACTTCGAAGGGGGATGTCGAACAAAACGCAACTTCTCACATGTGTGCATTTTTTTTCTGTACTTGAGTTAGGTGAGGGGTTAGTCGATGTTTTCTTGCTTGCTTTTGGCCGTTTTCGACCAAGTAGCTCACGGAAAGCTGCTCTGAAGTAAGAAGGCATAGGTCTCCCGTTATTATTTGATGCATTCATGCGTACCTTTTCAACAGAAGTGTGCTGGGGCCTTTAGTGTTCCTAATTTATATATAGAATTAGGTGTATGTGGTTCCTGATTATGTGACAATAAAGGTATTCGCTGATGACTTTTAGTCAAATGAATCTCATCGCAATGCGACGATGACTCATCGCAGAGTGCTGTTTCCGCTGTTCAAAAGTGGTGCAAGCGTTACGGCGGGTAACTTAACGCTTATATAACTATTCATGCGTTTAACACGCAAGAAGGCTCCCAGTTGTTATTCCTATCAACTACGAGGTCACTCTATTTCACAAGTAGAGAAGTAACAATTTAGTGGGACTATTACCGATAACTTTAGCTGTTCTATGCGCACATCTTACGTTTGTGTGACCGCCCTTCGTGAATTTTGGTATTTAAAAAAAAAGACTGAGAACGGCACCCGCAAATGTTAAGCTTCTTGCATTTAAAGCAAACTTGGATACGCTTCCATAGCGTGGGACCCGACTACTAAGAAAGATATCGTAAAACTTGAATGCATTAACAGAAAGTGAGCCGGATTCATCTTTCGTAGCTGCAGAAGAGAGGACTCACCACCTCATTTAAGGAAAGCAAACAGTATTGAGACCCTGAAAGTTCGGTGTACAGTTAGTGGCCTTACATTTATTTGTAATATTCTATATTATAAGCTAAATTTAATAGCCCCTGAATATCCGACACCCCACAGGGATCGACGAACTCGTCAGAGCCACTTTCACTAAGTATGTATATAAGAACGAACAGCCATCTGCAAATCTTTTTCGGCGATCAATAGAAGCGTGGAATTCTTTACCGCTCGCTATCTTTGAAGCTAACGACCTTCTGTCTGCACTGGAACGCCGCATTTATTCATCTGTGTTTTCATGTGTTGCTGACCGGACATGTTTGCTGCTGTTGATCTTTCTGTTTGAATCACTTGTAATCTTGTGTGACCTAACCGCTCCGGCTTGGACCAAATTCTGGCCTGCAGTATTTTGAAATAAATAAGCTGGAGTGGTCTGCTGGAAGAAGCCGCATGTGCGATGAGTGGCCGCATGTGCCCAGAAGGAACTAAGACTAAAGGCTTCTTTGTTCAACAGTATCGCGTCTACGCGGCTGGAGAAGTGGACGACGAAGAGCGCGTGCTTTAGAATAAAGGTATGGCGTCTCGGCAACCTTGTCTCTTGTTTCTGTTGTTACAAGTCGACAGAATCAATCCCATCAACCTGCCATGGCTACCCCGAGGCCTCTGCTCAACATTCTGAAGTTGAAAAGAATGCCAGAAGACGTTCCCGAGATCGCTCTCGTCTTTTCAAATTGAAAGCGGCTGAAAAATCATGGACGCAACGCGATCAGGTCAGTCACTCCAACGACTACATCAAAGGGCGAGCACTCAGGGGGTACGAATCATGGGAAGAGATCAACCGTGGCATGGAGGACCACTTTACGACGACCAATGGAGATGCCTTCGGGCTTCTTGTACACTACGAAGTGAAAAGCAGATGATCGAGGAGCACTACAAGGACAAAATACAAGTCGGTGCCTCGGCCGACGCCTCATCATCTGTGCGTTGACTGATGGTGTTCCTCCTGACGTGGAACTGGCTGCAGCCGGCCAGTCTTTCACCTCACCATCAGAGTGGCTCGCCACTTCCGAAAAGGTTGAGGCTTCCATGAAACGGGTGAGATGACTTTACTAGAACTCTCAGTACAATACCAGAAGATCCGCTTTGCTTCAGCAGTCCGCTACACTCAACTTTGTATATGTATTGACTACCGCAATCTGAACTTCTTAACGGTGCCCAACTTTTAGCCAATTCTATGGATTGACGATGTTGTTGACTACTTGGGAAATGCAAAGTTTTTTACTACATTGGATATAACTCCCGGATGCTGTCATGTCCGAATGCATCCTGACGACATTCAGAAAGCTGCATTTGTCACGACCAATGGCCATGGCTGGTGATGCTGTTCGGGTAAAAGGACGCTCCTGCTACATTTGAAAGAGCCATGAAGTCAATAATAGCGAAACATCAGCTCAATGTAATCAACTACTTCGACAATCTTGTTGTGTACTCAGTGGCATATCACGACCACCTGCGACACCTCGAAGGCTTACTGAAATCTCCTAGCACCGAGAATGTAAAACTGAAATGCAAAAAAATATCAGTTTGCCAAGTCCAGTATCTGGGCCACAAGATTTCACAAGGAACTTTCGGTAGTAACTAAGCAAAGCAACGTTATTGCGATGCTCAATTTTCCAACGCTCAAACACGAGAAAGACATGAAGCGTTTTCTCGGCATCGTAAAGACTTGTCGCCAATACGTCCTTCATTTCACCCATATCAATCTTCCGCACACTAAACTTCTCCACAAGGACACTAAATAGACGTGGACAGAAGCATGCAAACGAGCCTTTTTTGGAACTCAAGGAGCGCATAACTGAAGAACCAGTGCTTCGTAAATACACCGTTTCAAGACCGTGTCCTGTATACTGCGATGCATCCGGTGAAGCGATTGGCACCGTGATGAAGCAGCCAGATGACAAAGGCAGGGAGCATCCCGTTGCCTATTCTCGTAAACTACTCAATCACGAACTACGCCATCACAGATAAATATCTTGCCATCCTTGATCCGATTTATAAGTGGCTTTGTTATCTTTGTGGGAAGTTGTTCACTGTTTAACAGATCATTCTGCGCTACAGTGGCTGAACATTGTCAAGAATCTTCAAGGTCGGCTCTTTCGGTGGTCTTTAAGGTTAATGCACGACGTGAACATCAAACGTCAGAACTGCATGAGCAATGTTGAGGCTGACGCACTTTCCGGAGCCCCTGTAGTGCAGATTCACTCACTCACCGATCTTCAGAAGCGTAACAACTAGCGCCACAAAGGAACGTACGTGCTAGAAAACGACACAGTCATCGTCAAAAAGAAAAGGCTATGGAAGATATACGTACCTTATAACCTTCGCCCTACCATTCTTTGGTACGCTCAACATTTTGGACACGTCGGCGTGAAGAAGACATTGTCACTCCTGTCTCCACAATGCTATTAGCCAGATATAACCGTTGTTGCTAACTACATTAAACATTGTGAATTTCAGAAATGTCAAAAGGCCAAAGCAGAGAAGTACGGATTTCTTGAGTCACTGCCTCCAGATGAAGCACCTTTTGATCTCTTTGCAGTGGATACCATTGAAAAATTTTCTGGATACGGCTCATTAAAAATATTATCCACTTCAGTAATGACCATGCCGCTCGCTACGTATGGGCGTTCGCTCACAAAAATGATAGCAGCGACGCCTACATTTCAGGCTTCAAAAGCATTTTTGCTGCATGCAAATCACGGAAGTTCCTTTCAGATCGTGGAACAGGGTTCACAGCCAGCAAGAAAATTTAAGTAGTTCTATAAAGCATAACTAGTTCCACGATACAAACCACGATGCAGCGGTATGAACGAGCGGACAAATGAAACCATAGTCACGATCTTCAGAAGCGTAACAACTAGCGCCACAAAGGAACGTACGTGCTAGAAAACGACACAGTCATCGTCAAAAAGAAAAAGCTATGGAAGATATACGTACCTTATAACCTTCGCCCTACCATTCTTTGGTACGCTCAACATTTTGGACACGTCGGCGTGAAGAAGACATTGTCACTCCTGTCTCCACAATGGTATTAGCCAGATATAACCGTTGTTGCTAACTACATTAAACATTGTGAATTTCAGAAATGTCAAAAGGCCAAAGCAGAGAAGTACGGATTTCTTGAGTCACTGCCTCCAGATGAAGCACCTTTTGATCTCTTTGCAGTGGATACCATTGAAAAGTTTTCTGAATACGGCTCATTAAAAATATTATCCACTTCAGTAATGACCATGCCGCTCGCTACGTATGGGCGTTCGCTCACAAAAATGAAAGCAGCGACGCCTACATTTCAGGCTTCAAAAGCATTTTTGCTGCATGCAAATCACGGAAGTTCCTTTCAGATCGTGGAACAGGGTTCACAGCCAGCAAGAAAATTTAAGTAGTTCTATAAAGCATAACTAGTTCCACGATACAAACCACGATGCAACGGTATGAACGAGCGGACAAATGAAACCATAGTCACGATGAACCACAGAAGTCTTGACTGACCTGCTCTCGTTTGCCATCGACGAATACAATAGAACACCTCGTGACGTTACGGGTTACGCGGCTTCGTACCTGATGTATGGACTACCATCTTATTCAGCCGTATTTAAGCAACGAGACAAAACTGTTCAGGAAACTGCGGTTAAAAGCTCTCGCCTACCACAATAAGAACAAATTAATTTATGGTGGGAAGTTTTTCTGTTTGACCTTGAAGTCTGCGAATCGGCACTTTAAGTGATTTCGTGGCATCTCAACAACGGCAAGTTAAGTTCCGTTACGGACGCTCCTTACAAGATTATGCGCAAGGTCTTGCCAGTGAACTATAAAATCTACCACTTAGCGACGCCTTTAGGCCGAGACATAGACATTGTTCATGTCAGCAAACTTCGTCGTCATTTTCCACTTTCTCAACTGCGACGCTTTCGAGGGGAGGGGGAAGCGTGTGACAAATTAAAAACACAGTGGCTGGAGGAGCGGACGACGAAGTGCGCGTGCTTTGGAATAAACGTATGGCGTCTCAGTCACAGCACGTCTCTATAGGGACGTGCTGTGGCTGAGATCACTGTATGCAAAGTCATAAGCTATATAGTCAAGAGTTCGACGAAAGTTCGTCTGGTCAGGTAACATGACGATGAAGAAATTACGGCCACTGACCAAGTCAAGGTGAAAAAACACAGACGTTTCGGGACCCGTACGGGTTCCTTGATCACACTAAAAAAAAAAAATTTTTTTTTAGTGTGATCAAGGAACCCGTACGGGTCCCGAAACGTCTGTGTGTTTTTTCACCTTGACTTGGTCAGTGGCCGTAATTTCTTCATCATCATAAGCTATAGCTTATGACCTTACGTATAGTGATCAAAAGGTCCAGAAGAGCTGTTCTACGACACCGTGATGGCTTAGCGGCTGTGGTGTTGCACTGCTAAGCACGAGGTCGCCAGAGCACATACCGTCGACGGTGGCTCCATTTCGATGGAGGCCAAATGCAGAAACTCCGGCGTCCCGTGCATTGCCGGCATGCTAAAGATCTCCCGGTGTTCAAAATTTATCCGGAGTCCCTCCACTACGGCGTGCCTCATAATGAAATCGTGGTTTTGACAGGTAATACCCCGGAATTCAATTTCTCTATGATCAAAAAAACCATGTGTGACCATCCGGTTCAACAAACTTTATTTAATGTCATTTATATTCCCAATGTTTTATTCAACCCCCATCGTCGAGATTTCTTTCCAGATGCTTCTCATAAAGCTGAAGAGCTTTGCATTGCAAATGGAGTTCGACACATTTTAGGACGGTATCATGTTTTATGTTCCTTGTTACCACGTTGGCCACATGACTTCTATCCGTGTGTGTGCTGTGCTATGTGCTCTCTCTCCCTCTCCCCTTCCCCATCTTTAATCTCCCCCATCCCTCTCCCAAGTGTAGGGTAGCAAACCGGTTAAGCCAAACTGGTTAACCTCCCTACCTTTCCTTCTCCACTTTTTCCTTCCTTCCTTCCTTCCTTCCGCGCACAAGGTAACCTGCACCGTCCGTGTATCCGTGAGAAAGGGCAGCGCAGATAACGTAATACCCACTAAGCTGGCAGGTGGCTGAAGCATTAACATTGTACAAAAAATAATCGAGCCAGCGGGACGCGGCTAGAGCACGCGAAACACTGACCGTACTCACATGGCTGCTATAAAGAAGCGTATCGGACCCGTAATCGCAGCGCACAGAGGAACTGGTACACGCTTCTGCAAACGCGAAACGAGGCTAAAGAGAGCGTAATGCAACAGCAATGGCAAACATGAGTCAATCTATAGTATTTAGTCAATGCTTCAATATGTGCACACCGTAACCTCTACTGTAAACAATACCTTAATTGCGTAAACATAAGACAAGATGAGCGCCACCGCTCTAGAGGCGCAGTGTCAGTTATCGTAGTATTCAATGTCCCGGTTAAACGACGTAACTATGGTGAAGTGGTGACAATTATTTTTAAAAAAATTGCACTGCATTTCTTCACGAAAGGAAGTAGACGTTGGTCAACTGCACTTGATTTCCCTACAGAACTGACTCATTACCACCTTCCGACGGCTCCGATTTCGGGAGTGGGGCGCCTTCTCTGCACGCCTCTTCTACTCAAAGTAGGTGGTAGCGTCTGAGAGAGCATGAACACCGAGATTCCGAACATATGTTTCGCCGTTCGTCGTCGGCGCATTGTATTTAAGGTATATTGCGGTTTCTAGCGGCACCATTTCCTCTCTAAGTCTTGCTCGTGACGTAGAACAAACGTTTCGAGGTTTAGAGAAAAGTAAGGAAACAGCATAGATTGACTCATTCGGTGTACTTAGTAAGCACAACAGCGGCTTCGCAAGTGTGCGTTGAACGAGAGGAGAGGAACAGTTCCCGATGCTTATGCACCCTCCCATAGTTGCTTTCCTGTTTTGAAACATAGGCTTTATTCACTGCTGTATATGGGTGTCAGCCTTCGAAGGAGGGTGGAGCTGGAACATGAAAGTCTGTGCGCCTCACAGCACCCAATTCTGCCCCGGTTCTGTAATCCCTGACGCACAAGGTAGTGGTGACGCACCATGCTGTGGCAGCTAACAGCATTTATCGTTGTCTGTTCTGGTGTAACTCGAAGTTTCAACACACCCGGAGAGCCTAGCCAGGACGTATCAAATTTCTACGTTCTGTCATAAATCATTGTGCGTGCTTTTTTTCGCCACTCGGTGAATGTTGTCCTCATCGGAGCCAATCAGAAAAAGTAATGAAGGCAAAATTCGACGACGTTATGCCATGAAATGCTCGTTAGTGGTCAGGGCTGTTTGTACTTGGGCCCGCTGGTGCATAGCTGTGTACATGTGAATGAACAGTGCAAGCACAAGACAAAGAGGAATAGGTACTGTCGCTCTCGTACCTCAAGTCTTTTCGATTGCAGTTTGCTTTTATATGATGCGGAGATCGACAGTGTCCGGTTAGAATCCGAAGTGCATTGATCTCGATCGATGCGTGTGCTGCAACCATACACACGTGTGCGGATTGTCAAGCTTTGCATCAAATTTGCGTTTAAATAGGCTGCAGCAACGTTCCGCTCTGCCACTGAAGCGCGCCGCTGGCGTGAAAATGACGCGAGGGCAATTGCCTTCCATGTGCTGATGTCATAAACAAGTGAATGCAACATTTTGTAATCATGCTACGCAGGGTGACTCGGGCGGGCCGCTGACACTGCTGCGGGACGACGGGCGCTGGGTGTTGGTAGGCACTGTATCGCACGGGATCCGATGCGCCGAGCCCAACATGCCCGGGGTCTACATGCGGACCTCTGCGTACCGCCCCTGGATCGACAGTGTCACCGGCCAGAAGTCCTGACCACCGCGGCGTGCCCTCTTCACGCCCTCTCACCGAAATACCATCACGTGAATGCCTCCTCACTTCCTCGTGTGACGCTGCGAATTTTCAGTTTCCCTGCCTTCCGTTTGTTGGATCTGTCACCAGGAGGAAGGCTGCGAGGATGGTTTCACTGTACGCAAGACGAGCAGGACTTGCAGTGTACTCACGACAATCATTCTGTTCGAAGAACACCATTACCATCTCGGAAAGTGCATCCCTGAGGTTATTCATATCAAGTGTTTTCTTTATCAATTCCTGGCAAAGCCTTCTTAGCAACCCTCGTAACTCAGAAGCGCCTTTGCGGAAGCTATGAGTGAAATCAAAGAAAGGAGAAGTCGCAAGTTAGTGGCCGTGATTTAGCAAGAAGAGGATAGCTGATCGTTGAACACTTAGTGTGCGGGCCCTTGTTTGTTTGAGTGACTGACCGACTGTGAATTTGTGCGCGTGTTGTTCCTGGTCTGTGTCACATGGGTAAACGACGAGCTGCGGGGCGAAAAGTCTTAAAATATGCCTTTTTTGTTGCGGGATTATGAAATTATCATTCTCGTTCTAACCGCGGACCCGAAGCTGGACAATGTCTCATTTCTATTTATTGATTTTAAGTATTTATTTTGACAAAGGACAATCTCGTGTGGGAGTGAAATCGGCAAATAAAGGCATAAAATCATGGACTTTTTCCTTGGATTCCGAATTTTTGCTAAGGACCCTAAGTGTTTTACGCTGTGATATGTGTGAAGCCCATCTGTGGCTCTTGACTTGTGTTGCGTGGCGCTCACAGCGAACTCTATGGATCCGCTCAGAGCAGCAGAGCGGATCTAGTCGTAATTACGACACAATGTGAGTTTCTCATGCCGTCCACGCCTTGACAGGCGTGTATGGACGTGTTTTCATTGCGTTCGATTAAATGTTGTGGATAAAAAGTATACTTCCGGCTTAGAGTTAAATACACCACCAGTGGTCCCTGCGTGCAAGGTATCCGAAAACATAGCGTGCTTATTTTGCGCCTGCAGCCTATTCAAATTGGAAGGAACCGTACCACACCGTAATCAGCACCGAACTCATCAGACTGTGCCGTGGGCTACGACACGTGCTTCACTCATGGTCTAGCGCCTCCTGAGCATCTTGCTAAACTGAGGTTTTTTAACAGAAACACTGGTCTCCATGAGATACTACAATGCTGAGTATTGAGCTGTGTTCTCTGTGTCATTTGCAATGTGTGTGTTTGTTGTCGTGTGCTGTTATTATTCCTATATTTATCTTCCGTATTGTATTTTGATATAGCGATTGCATCCCTTCCCGTAAAGACAAGACGTGGAAACCTATCCGACCATGGATTACACCATCTCCTGGATCGACCCACTTTATGTTGCGTTCTGTCCTGAATAGGCCTACTTCATTTAGCGTGATACAGACAGGGCAGACATGCCAAACCCAGCAATACGAAACACGAGTGCAATGAATTAAAATGTGGGAATGGAAGTGTTTCTACATGTTAAGTACTTCATGACAATCTTAACCCAATGTTACTGCACTTAAAATAAAAAAAGATATGTACTTAAAATACGAAAATTTGTGGCTCCGATGTATCGAAAAACAAAACAAAACGGTCTTTGCCACACTATCTACGCCTGGTAAATCTTGCGTCTGATGATGCTCTCGCCGATATGGATGTTACTTCGTCGTCCTGGAGCAATTGAAATGGATTTTTACAACTGACAGTAACGTCGAAGCCACAGCTCTGTCGACCCACATTGCAGAGCAGCCTCGCAAAACTGACTGTAGAGCTTCGCATGTGAAGATTCTATAGTATGCCACAGTTAGCATCATTCCAGTTAGCCACTTCCCCAAATAATCTTCGAGTAGTCATAAGCATAGAAACGACGGTGCTGTTGCTTTGAAGCCTAGATTAGTAAACGTGATCTCTGCAGCGCTTTTTTCAATGCGTAGAAAATACGAAAGGCATCTTCCCCATTTCCTTCTTTCGAGCGTGACCATTTCGTCCATGCAGTTCCTATGATTCTCTATGCTGAACGCTCCCATTGTGCTTCTGGTTAGATGCATTTACCTAACTATAGATATATGGACTGGCGTCATCAAGTTCAAAACTTCACACGTAACGACATCTACAGGTTCTGAACTGGCCGCTCTTCGCGCAGCTGTCGAATACATTGAAAAAGAACCGCCCAACAAATGGGCAATATTTTGTGACTCGAAAGCAGCCCTCCAGAGCCTGCGAAGTTTACGACGTGGCAATTATGAACAGCTGGTGTCACAAATCAACGAAACCTGCCATTGCGCATCTGAACGAGGACACGATATCATATTTCAGTGGCTGCCGGGACACTGTGGCATCGTTGGTAATCACCTCGCCGATGACGCTGCCCGACGTGCCCAGGCTGGCTCACCGACACTCCTTATACCTTTATCCAGAGTCGACGCTGCAAGAGAGCTTCGCAGTCTTGCTCGTGCAATCACGTTAGGTTGCTGGCATACACCACAGAACTCTAAGTGTCGCTTACACAGCCTCGACCCATCACTGAAACTTACATTACCAGCGAACCTTCCACGACGTGACGCAACACTGCTGTGTCGGCTGTGGGTAGGAGTAGCCTTCACCAACTCCTACAGCTACCGCATTGGAATGGCGGATTCACCAATGTGCGCGAAGTGCAAGTGTGAAGAGACCATCAGCCACCTTCTGTGCCACTGTTCTCGCTTCGATAATCAACGTGAGACTCTCCAGTGTGCCTTAAATAGACTGGATGACAGGCCATTTACGGAAGCGAAGATCTTGGGGGCCTGGCCTCACAGTTCATTGGCCCAGAAAGCAGTTCGAGCGCTTTTTCGCTACCTGAAGGCAACGGACTTGAGTGCCCGAATATAGACATCCTACACTTAAGTTCTCTCTCTTCCTCTTTCAATCCCCATTCCCCTCCCCACGTGTAGGGTAGCAAACTGGACTCAGTCTGGTTAACCTCCCTGCCTTTCCGTCTTCCCTTCTCTCTCCCATATGGACTGGCTAGTTGTCCCTTGCTGACTGGTTTCTGGTTATACGTGTGTACCTCGCATTTCTTTTAGGTGTGTTGATGATGGGAAACTTTGTAGAAGCACTTTTTTGCAAGTCAGTGTACATACGGCTTTTTTACACATCCCGTACTAAGTAAAGAAGCAGTAAACCAAACCATGCCTGCTGTGACTTCACTTAGGTTCCGGAGTTAAAAGCGGTATTTGTAAAGGTATTGATCTATACAGACAGCTCCAGCCACCAATAGTGCTTAAAACGCGACGTACTGTCTCACTGTGGAATTTCCGCCAAATAGACTGTTAGGCTACAGACGGGATGTTGTTCTTACGCAAAGGTTGATTAAGGTTGACCCCTTCTTAGACGCCACCAGGACTAGGATAATGTTACGATTCAATTGCAACTGTTTTTCGTTTTCTTGCATCGTCAGTGGTCCGTGCTCGCATTTGAGCTCATGTCAAGTTATGATCAGCATTAGGTGATCGTCAGGGACGAATAAAAAGGAAGGAAGAGAATAGAGCAGAAGAAAGCGCAGCATTATACCGGTACAAATGTTTTATGCAGTGTTTGACTAGTAACTGGTAAAGCATCGGCTGTTAACTGCGTAAGACCAGACGAGCAGCTGAGCCTTAGGATACCATAACCTTCACGCGATGCACCTATAGCGAAGAAATTTACATGAGGGATCAGTTTCCGGCATGTTTTGCATGTGACGCGCCGTTGTGTTTCAGGGTGTCTACCAAGCAGACATTTCCACATTCCCTGAGTTTCCCAGGTTTTCCCTGAGTGTCTATGCAAAATTCCCTGAGTGACGCAGAATTATGTTTTATGTGAAGACGGGTTGAAACCATGTCGCCTGATGCTGTCACTCACCAGTAAGCATGCTAAAAATAAAGAAACGGCTTAATTCAGTTTGAATACTAAGGAGTAGTGTTTATTTTATTCAAAAAGAAAATAGAAGGGAGGGGTTAGTAAAATGCGTAGTAAATGTGTTTGAAAAAAATTTCCGAGTCGGACATTCTCATATAGGAAGAAAAAGGAGATGCATACAGAAGCAAATATTTTAGAATATGAGCTATCCTATCCTATCAACTGATAGCAAGAACAGTGGTATGAGGCCCGAACTTTGTCATAGCTGAGATTCTTTCTCAACAGCTCGTAAGTCATCCTATCCTATCAAGCGATAGCAAGCTCAGTGGTATGAGGCCCGAACTTTGTCACAATTGAGATTCTTTCTCAACAGCTCGTAAGTCAACCTCAACTGTCCTGACATACTCTCAGCCCGCCCACGACACCTCAGGGATGTGTTTCATGCTTTAAAGAGTTTATTTTGGCTTGGATAAGTGACACCTGCACCTCGGCGTCAGTCAACGCTTTAAGCCGAAGGCATTTCTAGGTTCATGGTGAAATAGAAATAGAAACTTTGTTGCAATGGAAAATATTTGAAGGAGGGGTGGTCGGAGCCTCTCAGTCCAGGGCCCCACTGGCCTCTGCCGCCTGCCTGACCTGGCTAATTAAGGACTTTTGTCCTGCCAGGTCGGAGCGGGTGAGCTGTGCCTCCCACTGCTCCATTGTGTTCCTGGTATTTCGCCTATGAGGGGGCTTAGTACACTCCCAGGTTATATGTATTCGGCTAGGTATGCCACTGCACCAAGGACAGTTGGCCCTATAACGAGTGGTATACATGACGTTTAGCAATTTTAAATGGGGGAATACCCCGGTCTGTACTTTACACCAATCGGCGGCCTCTTCCCCGCTAAGTTGTGGGTGAGGCGGCGGGTATTTTCTGCGGACTCCGCGGTGATAAGCAACGATGTCTTTGGCATTTAAATTTGTGGAATTTTGTGAGGGATAGTGCGGGTTGTTGGGGTTAGAAGAGGACGCCGTCGCTCGGTTAGTGAACCCTCGAGCTAACGCGTTAGCCTTTTCGTTCCCCTGTACCCCCGCGTGGCCCAGGCACCAGAGTAGGCGATGATGGTGGTTGAAGGATTTGGGGATTATCGTGAGGCTAGCCGCAGTCACGTGCCCGTTGAGAAACATGCGACATGTCTCCTGGGAGTCCGTGACCACGACCGAGTCCCTTTGCGAACGCTCCGCGTGTGTGAGTGCGATCGCCACTGCTAATAGTTCAGCCGAGGTGGGGGATCCTGCCGTGGCCGACGCGGTAATTTGCTGCTGGCTGATCGCGTTCATGACTGCCAGGGCGTACCTCCTTTGGTAGCGCTGTCCGGTCGCTTCTGCATACACAGCTGCGTCCGTGTAGTACGTGTTGTACCTATGGTTATTAGAGTACGCTGATTGAATGTGTTGTGCGCGTGCTTTGCGTCTTTCTTTGTTGTATTCGCTGTGCATATCTTTTTGGAATTGGGGCTACTGTAATTTTGGACCTCATCGAAGGAGGGAGAGGTACGGCCTGCTCTGTGAGATAAATGTGGTATGCTGGGATTTTGAGTCTAGCCAATATTGCCCTACTAGGTTTTGTGAAGCTGAGGCGCTCCCTCTGTCGCATCAGGGTGGCCTGCCTCAGTTCGTCGAAAGTATTGTGCACTCCCAAAGCTAACATGCGCTCCTTTGAAGTACACTTAGGCAGGTCCAGAGCAGCTTTGAAAGCGGTTCGGATTATTGTATTAGCCTGCTTTTCCTCCTCCCTGTTCAGAATTTGGTACGGTAAGCCATACGTGATTCGTTTCTGTCAGCAGACCTGACCACCCGAGTGTCCGCCGGGTGGTCATCACGCGCCATATGAAAACATATTAAAGAATTAAAAACGATTGATAGTGACAGTTAGTGAATGATAATGTTATAACAGAGATTGGTACAGGTTAATAATGACTTGTAATGACTTGTAATGACTACTAATGACTCCGAAATGACCAATATGTCTAACGACGGCTTGTAACGACGACAATTGATTAGAAATTACTTGAAATGTCTAGTAATGAGTAGTTATGACTACTAATAACTTGTAATTACTACTAATGACTACTAATGACTTCGAAATGACCAATATGTCTAACAACGGCCTGTAATGACAATTAATTAGATATTACTTAAAATGTCTAGTAATTAGTAGTTATGACCAATATGTCTAATGACGACTTGTATTGACGACAATTGATTAGAAATTACTAGAAATGTCTAGTAATTAGTAGTTATGACTAAAATGACTACTAATGACTTTTAATGACTAGTAATTGCTATGAGAAGACCAATATGTCTAATGACAACTTCTAACGACTACAATTGATTAGAAATGACTAAAGATGCTTAGTAATGACTAATAATGACTGAAATGACTTGTAATGACTACTAATGACTACGAAATGGTCAATATGTCTAACGACAACTTGTAACTACTACAATTGATTAGAAATGACTAAATGCTTAGTTATGACTAGTAATGACTGAAATGACTTGTAATGACTACTGATGTCTCACGACGGCTTGTAATGACGACAATTGATTACAAATGACTAGTGAGCAGTTATGTAGTTATGTAGAGTAGTGAGCAGTTATGACTTATAACGACCGAAATAACTTGTAATGACGAGTAATGACAACGAAATGGCCAATATGTCTAACGAGAACTTGTAACGACTACAATTGATTAGAAATGACTAAAATGCTTAGTAATGACCGGTAATGACTAAGAATAACTGAAAGGACTTGTAATGACTACTAATGACCATGATATGATCAGCATGTCTAACGACGGCTTCTAATGACCACATGTGATTACAAATGACTAAAAATGCTTAGTTGTGAGCAGTTACGACTAAACAAAAGAAGTGAAAGAGAAGAGACAAAGAGAAAGAGGCGAATGATAAGAGCAGGAAGAGTAGCTTTTCGCCGTTCACCATTTAGAGAGATCTTAAGAGACCCTGTAATTTTTTGAGCTCAAGCTCCTTCAAAGCAGCGGCACCACGCTTGCTTTCCCGCTCATTCCTCAATGCGTAGGTCCTTTCTGTTCTTGTCGTCCTTCCGCCACGCGTTCGCCCCACGGACCATTTGAAGCATCTTCTTGGTCAATTGTACAGTCAACGTTCGATTTTTAGGACTCCCTAAGGGCTGCGATAACGTCCGAAAAATCGGGCAGTCTGAAAAAATAAATGGATGTCTAACTCCCCTTAATGGCTCGAATCCCCACAGGCACGTCCGAAAAAGCTCTGGAGGCCCGCCAGTAAACTTATTAGGCATATGGGTGTGCATAGTGCAACAGGAGGCGGGGATGCACGCATGTATATTTAAGGTATACATACTGTGTCCCGGGACAATTGCCCCTTCTCACGCTTGTTAAGCTCCACCGCAATAGTGTGCGTATGCTTCACCGCCTAACAAACCTATACTAAGGCGAAGCTCACTTTGGAACACGTGTGTTTTACAAGCTTCGAATCCAACCTGGAGGATTACAACGGCGGAGTAGGTGCCATTACAAACAGCGGCGAATCCTTTCAATGAAAAACACGGCACCGCCTGGCAAGAAGCATAATAGCGAACGTAGAAGCAGCCAGGCCTGGCGTTGCCATGGCGGTGGCTAAGGGCTGCCAGCGGATCTGCGTGCTAGCGCGCCGGCTGGAGGCGGTGACATAATCAAAATGGCGACGGTGGTGGCTTTGGTTAATGCCGTTTCCAACCTGCAGTGACGGCAAAAAGTCTGAAATATCGGTCGGCGACGCGTTCTTGCATTCCAAATTTCAGACGTTCTTATACGTTGACTCTAAGGGGTACGTGATGGTGCCGCGAAGCCTTACGAATTATCAGGCATGTCAGAAAAATCGGGCGTCCTGAAAATTGACTCCACTTGACTGTACACTGGAAAGTCTTCCAGCCGACGAGACGGCGTCAAATACGATTTGTTGCGATTCCTCAGTTGCTGGAGCCAAAATTAGCGCGACTGTCGTTCACTTTCAATAAAATTACAGCTAGTTTTCCCTGATAGAAGCACAAATTCCCTGAGTTTTCCCTGAGGGATTCGAGACTACACGAAATCCCTGAGAATTCCTGGTTTTCCCGGTTGATAGACGCCCTGTGTTTTTCGCAAGTACCTTTAGGATATCGACAGCAAACTAACGCGAAACTAGCCTTTACACAAAGAATAGAGTGATGAGCCGAGGTGAGCAATCAGATTCAGATACATTTTGTTGTTTTTGCGGCAACCATTTACAAAGTAAATACATGGGCACGTATCAAAGAACCCCTCGCTGTCAAAAACTGCATTAGAAAAAAGAGCCATTTCCTGACATTACACACAAAAATTACACGTCTAATAAAAACCTTGAAACTCAAAGGTCAATTTTAGACAGTACAGTGCTTGCAGATTACTTTACCTGCGTTGCTGACTACGCGCGCGGTAATTTTCCCAGATAAGTAGGACAACTTTATTGCATTGCTACATCGATGTCAAGACGTTGACAGCATCCCTGAGGTATGTGAGCTACATCTTTCCTAATACCTACATCATGCCAAAGCGAGGCAGCACTATACGTTTGCCCGCTGATGAATTGTATTAGTTACAGACTGTGCTGCAAACGAGGTAAGTGCCTCCGAAACCCCATTTAGTGGGATTACACATGACTTGGGCGATACGAACGGAAGCACAAGGGGACAAATAAATATAAACGGCCACCGAATTGAAACATTGCTCCCACAGTTTACAGCATTAGCTGTTGCCCCCGCTTGGTTTTTGCAACTGCAGTGGAATCGGGATAAGAAAAAGCTCACTTAAACGGTAACGTCGAGTAAACGAAACTATAATGCTAACCTTGGTTGGCTGCACATAGGCAAACTGTAAGCAAACAGGTCAAACAGAACCCATATCTTTTTGTACTCAAGTCAAACTGAATTTATACCGAAGCTACTACCTACCTCACTGGCGTATGGAACAAGAAAAATCCGGTAAACATGTAAAAGTCTGCTCCTATAAATAACAAAGAACTAATAAAGACACTAATAAATAAATTTAATAAAGGCACTAATAAAGATATAATTAATATTTTTGTTAACTGGTATTTTCAGGGTAACTTACCAGAGGCAAAATATTTCCGCCTCGTCGTAGAGCTCATATGCGAAGACGTAAGGCATCTCGCAGTTAGAGCATTTTATTAAAAATTCTCCATTGTCTACCAAAAAGAAAGCTTAAATATATAAGTATATATTACTGCTCGAGTGCGCGTTACTGTTTCAGACCAGACGGCTAGAGATGCAGTTGAAAGTCTGCTGCGCTACATTTAACGTGAGGACTGCGCAGAATCATTGGGAATGCTTTCGCGTATAAACACAAGTTTGCACAAAAGAAGCTACGATATTAGAAGCCGAGTGTAGGGAAGCCACCTTTCCTTCCTCTTTTTCTTTTTTCACCGTAGTAATATTAAAACGCTCGCACGCTTTTCGAATGAAACGATTCTTGGTAACGTTTGTGTCATTCGCTTAAATGAAACTTCAGATAAACGGTTCACGTGTTTCCCGGTATTTTTCTGTGTCTGTCTCGCTTCTACAACCTCTGTCCATGACTACGACTGAAGCCAGGTTCGGAAAGAGCTTGCACTGTTAGAACAAACATTAAATTATGAAGTTTTACGCGATAATGAGGCATGCCGTAGTGACAGACCTCTGAATAACTTCCATAACCTGGAAATCTTTAACACGGGCGTTTTTGCATTTCGCCTTTTGCATTTCAGTTCAGTTCAGTTCAGTTTATTTCCAACAAAATGTTGGGGGTCCTCCAGGCAAAAAGTTGTCATAGACAACTTGAGGGGACCTGGGGACCATACAGACAGCAGGCAAAGTGATACATTTACAAAAGAAACAGTTTGAAAGACTTTACATCACAGGGTATTTTCAAATAGTGAAAATAACATACAATCCAAGAAAAAAAAATCAAATACAGATATGGCTACTACGAACATACAATGAAAACATAAAAACATGAAAAAATACATGTGCACTTGTGTTAAAGGGTTCTTCACTCATACAACAAAAAACGTCGCATTTGAGACTTGAATTTGTAGAGTTTCATGCTGAAATTTATTTGGGAATTCACACGCTTTATTAATGCGGGTATTTGGTAAGCGAGCACAGCCCTTCCAAAATTTGTACGTGTTCGTGGTGTTGTTATCCGTTCGTTACGCAGTGCATAACGAGCTGACGTTGTATGGCCTGAATGTAACAGGTTATGTTTATGTATATGCAGCAGGAGTTTGTAGTCATATATTTTACTCGCTTTGAGCAAATTGTGTTTAATAAACAAAGGATTAGTTGGTAGATATTTGGGTTCACTATGATAATTCTCAAGAATCTTCAGCATAGGCACGTACCCAGGATTTTTTTTCGGGGGGGGGGCCCACCACCTTCATCATCATCATCATCAGCCTGTTTTATGTCCACTGCAGGACGAAAGCCTCTCCCTGCGATCTCCAATTACCCCTGTCCTGCGCCAACCGATTCCATCTAGCGCCCGCGAATTTCCTAATTTCATCGCTCCACCTAGTGTTTTGTCGTCCTCGATTGCGTTTCCCTTCTCTTGGTACCCGTTCTGTAACCCTTATGGTCCAACGGTTATCTAACCGGCGCTATGCATGACCTGCCCAGCTACATTTTTTCCTCTTGATGTCAATTAGAATATCGTCTATACCCGTTCGCTCTCTGATCCAAACCACTCTCTTTCTCTCTTAACGTTATGCCTAGCAATCTTCGTTCGATCGCTCTTTGCGTGGTCCTTAACTTGTTCTCAAGTCTCTGCCCCATATGCACTGGCAAAATGCACTGGAAAATGCACTCGCAAATGCATTGGCACTGGACATATTGCACTGGCAAAATGCACTGATTGCACATCTTACTTTTCAATAATAATGGTAAGCTTCCAGTCAGGAGCTGGCAATGTCTGCCGTATGCGATCCAACCTATTTTTATTCTTCTGTGAATTTCCTTCTCATGATCAGGGTTCCCTCTGATTAATTGACCTAGGTAAACGTACTCCTTAAAAGTCTCCAGTGGCCGACTGGCCATCCTGATCTCTTGTTCCTTTGCCCGGCTAATTATCATTATCTTCATCTTCTGCATAATAATATTCAACTCCACTCTTACACACTCTTTGTTAAGGTCTCCAATCATTTGTTGTAACTCGTCTGCATTGTTGTTGAATAGAACAATGTCATCGGCAAACCAAAGGTTGCTGAGATATTTGCCGTCGATCTTTACTCCTTAGCCTTCCCAGTTTAATAGCTTGAATTCTTCTAAGCACGTAGAAAATAGCTTTGGAGAAATTGTGTCTCCCTGTCTGACCCCTTTCTCTATAGGTATCTCCCTGCTTTTCTTGTGTAGAATTAAGGTAGCTGTAGATCGATGTGTAGAGTTAAGGTAGCTGTAGATCGATATTCTAACGCGAAAGACGAGTCAGTAAGACGAGAAGCTATTTACAGATTATATTTACAACGGTTGATGCGCTGACCGGTTAGATTCACAGCGCGAGCCCAGTTCGTTCTTCCTCCTCTTTTCTGGAATGATGGCGCCCACGCGCCTCGTTCAAACAAACAAATACCTCCCGCATGTAGCAATATTTTCCAAGCTTTTTACGTAAGCGTTCTGTACTCCTTGATTACGTAGTGCCTCTACGATTGCTGGTATCTCTGCTGAATCAAATGCCTTTTCGTAATCTATATAAGCCACATAGAGAGGCTTATTGTACTCTGCAGATTTCGCGATAACCTGATTGATGACATGGATGTGATCCATTGTAAAGTATCTCTTCCTGAAGCCAGCCTGTTCCCTTGGTTGACAAAATCCAGTGTTAACCTTATTCTATTGGAGATTACTTTGGTAAATATTTTATATAATACTGGGAGCAAGTTATTGGTCCCATAATTGTTCAATTCTTTAACGTCTCCTTTTTTTGTGAATTAGTATAATGTCTGCATTCTTCCAGTTTTCTGGGACCCTTGCAGTCGATAGACACTTCGTATAAAGAGCCGCCAGTTTTCCAAGCATTATGTCTCCTCCATCTTTGATTAAATCGACTGTTATCCCACCTTATCCTCCCGCTTTTCACCGTTTCATGTCTTGCAGGGACCTTCTGACCTCATCGCTAGTTATAGGAGAGTTTCTGTATCCTGTTCATTACTGTTTCTATGTGAACTATCGTGACTCCTCTGGGTACTGTATACAGGTCAGCTTAGTATTTTTCCGCTGCTTTTACTGTATCTTCGAGATTGCTGATGATATTATCCTTCTTATCTTTTAGTGCATACATCATGGTTTGCCCTATGCCAGGTTTCTTTTTTACTGATTTCAGGCTGCGTTAATTTTTTACGGCTTCTTCAGTCTTTGTCATGTTATAGTTTCGAATATCAGTTATTTTCGCCTTGTTGATCAGTTTTGACAGTTCCGCGAATTGCGTAACGCTGTGCTGCTGCCAGTCCCATACAACCGCGTAGAGCGCAAGACTCTGCGATTCTAGACGTACTGCGCTCAGCGCGAAAGGTTAGAAAAACACCCACATAAGCACAGCAGAGAAGTGGCTACGTGAGGCAGTTCGACCGATAACTGTAGAAGCGTCATTCAAAACAATTGTTCTCCACTTCCGGCGGCGTTTTTTCTCTACTTCCTTTTTAAATAAAAAGATGTTGATCCATAAATATTATCATAAACATCGGTTAACTTTTTTATTATTCGCTTTTGCTTGCAGTTTGGTTGTTGCCTTGGCTCTCTCCCTTAGTAGATCGCTTAATTTCTCAACTCCTTGCGATTTTTGTTTCCAGTTGCCACTTTTGCAGGAAAAGTGCTATACGGTTAGGGAAAAACAGACGAGGTAACGGGCGACAGTCATCTTGCTTATGGGTTTAAGGGTTATTGCAGGGTTCCACGATGGACGCTCTTTCACATTATTTTATTTCCCACCTTATCTAACCCATATCACGTCTGTATGGTTCCGGACATCTGCCAGCGTCGCGGCGAGCCGTAACTCTAGGAAATAATGAAGCAAAGGGATAAGTTAAACGAAATTGGCGTTTTCTCCAGCCGCAACTCGTTCCATGAGTGTACAGGCCAGCTGAGTAACAGCCGCATCCCTCTCCTGGTCCCAGGATCAGCCTAAACAAAGAAGGTTGAACTAACAAAAGCAACAGCTATGCGCATGGCGGTTGAATAGATGGTGACAACTGAACGCATCTCGCGTTAATCACGCGGGTGCGGAATCTACGAGAAAACTGTCCTTCACATTACAAGAGATGGCGATAACTACCGCCATCTAATAGGAGTGAAAAAGGCCGCATAATGCTGACCGATGATCAGCTGCGAAGTCTCAACATTGATCTGGTGGCGCTTTAGGAATGTGTGAGGAGTGGTGGCGTGGGTGGGGAGGGGGGGGGGGGGGGTATGCCACTTTATTTCGGGGGGGCCCGGGCCCCCCTGGGCCCCTTCCCTGGGTACGTGCCTGCTTCAGCACTTTCTTCTGTAATACCTCCAGTTTGTTACAATTCGTAGTCATTGTAGTGCCCCAAACTAGTGTGCATGCAGTAGGACAAGCGGGAGTAGAAGTGCGCATAATATATCGCTTTCTTTAGCTGCAGAGGAATGAGATCAGATAATTTGAATAATAAACCAACTGTTCTGCTTAGTTCTGAGGTTAGTTTGTTTAGGTGTGTATTCCATGACATACCTTCTTCAAACCACACACCTAGAAATTTCTGACATTTAACGCGTGCTATGACGGTGTCCTGGAATGTCAGCGTGAGTTGACTGTCACATGTTTTGTTGGTGGGTTTGAACAAGACGTAGTTAGTTTGTTTTTTTTAGGTTCAAAGCTAATTTATTTGCATGAAGCCAGCTATCAAGCTGCATTAGGTAGTTGTTAATCGTGTTCTGATGGTCACCAAGTGTACGCGCAGAAAAAGTATATTGGTATCATCAGCGTAAATTACTAACTTTGGGGAGTTAGCTATATGAAATATATCGTTTATGTAAAGTCAATACGACCTCACTTGCTTCGAGGTGTTTTCGCATATTACGGGCCGTTCTTGTGTAGAAAATGAGTTCTAAGACTAAATAGCTTGTGCTAGCAATAATAGGTTGTGGGTGTAGTTATTAGGTTGTGGTTGCAAAGCACTCCAAAATAATTTACACCCTAAAAAAGGGTATAAATTATTTTATAGTGTAGTCAATGCGGAGTTCTGAATTTTGCACCCCCAAAGTTTAAGGACGCAAACCACCGCGATTACAAAAGAACGCAAATATAACGGTACAAAAGAACGCAAATAGTTATGGTACCAAATTAAAAGAGGTAGAGAAGAATGCAAGCAGAGCATGGCGCTTTAGGTGCGCGTAGGTTCCTTCGTATACCCGAAGCCGTTAAGACGCGTAAGATCTAAGACTATACCTATCGTAAACGATTCAATATTAGTCTAGAACGGGCGCTCTGTCAAGTTTCATGACGTCACGACAAGTTATTGGAAAATATCTCGACCGGTGTTTCGTTTTTATGTCGCTTCTAAATTGCGATGGCTCCATTCAAAGAAAGGTTAACGTTGCTGATGTGTCACAACTGTAATTTTTCAGTTTACAATTTACAGTTTACTCTGTTTACCGATAATATTTATGCGGTATAGTTAGGCAGCCTTTATGTTTGAGTGTAGCATTCTCGCATCGCTGGCAACAAGGACGCGAACAATGCCCAGGAATTTTGAACATTGCCCCTTCGACAATCTGTTGAATTTCGGTGCAATACAGCAACGTGACCTAATGGGCAGCATTTTCAAAAGAAAATATATTTCGAGAGATCTGCCGAAGGTCAAAAAGATTCAAACGGCAACGACGAGAGGGTAAGTCCTTTTTATTCTCACGCGCGTTTACCGCACTTAGTCAGCACTTGATGCTGCATTATAGCAGTGTTTTGGTCCTGACAAAAACCTTGCTGTAACCCGGCGCTAACTGCCCACTGGGTGCCTTAAATGCCTATGGTAATAGAACGAAACAATCTCTTGATAATACAAACAAAAGCTTGTTGGGACTCTGCAGACGGCTTGAATTAGACTTATTGAAAATGCTGCCAATTGCTCTATGCAGGTGTATTGATGTGAAGTTCAGAAAATTTTGTAAGGGGCAATGTCCAAAATTTCTGGACATGATTATAAATACGGCAAAAATTGGCTTTGGGTCTTAGAATTTAGCCTGTCGCTTCCTAATTAGGCAATTGCTGGAAGTCACATTCGCCTCCACCGTGTTCATGCGACGGCTCAGGCAGAAATAAATGGCAGGCGTAAAACTGAGCCTCGCAACCGGCATTGAGTGGACAGTATCTGCACTTCCAAATAACGTTGACTGAAAGAATGAAACCTCGCTTTGAGCAGCAAGAACAACCGCCATAGATTGGTTATCTTCGAAAAACTGATCTCGCTGCTCACAACCTTTATGGGAACCAGAGACAAAGTGACGTATACGTCGAACAAGACTCCGTCGGGCCCCGCAACGTATCTAAGCCACCCGAACCATGAAAGAAATTGTTATGCTTGTCGATTTATGTCAGGCATTTGGGCTGCCTGGCGTGGGTGTCTGCAGTTCTGCTTCACTCTTTACCACCACTCTCCGCACCCCAGTATCTTTGCAGCCATGCACACTAGGAAATAACCTACAATAATAAGCTTTACGCGCGCCTGAGCCACTTTTTTCCCCGCAACACTAAGTAACTCCGTCGCCGACCAAACTCCTTGTTTCTCCTGTATTCCAGGGCACACTCCGCTGCGCGAGTCTTTGTAAACCTCCACATGTCGGGGAGGAAAGTGTGTGCTCTCCTATGGCGTCGACTCCAGCTACAAACTATCAGGCGCCACTGCTTGGCACTCACCATGGAGGTGGTTTTTGGGGTGGGAACATTCATGTTCATTCGACGCAATGACCGCGTCCACTTGGCCCAAGTGCCGCTGCTGAATCGTAGTTTTGTCGGGTTCAGTGCAAGCTATGTTGCCGGCCCAAATACAAGAGTTTGGAAGATTAGGGCGAATCGGAGTGCAGTGAACAACGCGGAAAATAACGACACTGACAAGATAATTGGTGCGCTGCTCAACTATACAGGTTAGTGCACCGCACCTCACTTGTTGTAAGCACTAGGGCGAATACCTAATTACCGCAATAGTCATGTAGTTGCTACAGCATCCCGCTTGCCCCTTCTCCAGCAATCTTTACATTTAAGGTGTATGCTCGAAAATGTTGACACGCAATTAATGTACGCATTCAAATGAATGTCTTATGCGCACTTTTTTTTTACTGGAGCTTGGGTGCGTCTTTTGAAGAAGGTAAGAAAATTTCGCGACGTGTAGCCGAAGAGAATTATGCGCATTGTGGTATCTATCAGAATGGATAAGTTGATCTGCCTCTTTCGCAGAGCACACTAGGAAGATACACACCGGAATGTGTTCTATATAAATTAGATGTTGCAATTATCCCATAGGCATCCGCTGATACAGCGTCACTATATGGCGTCCTCGCCACTGAGGGTCCCAGCTACGGCGTCCGTATAAGGTGGGAAGTTAAGAGCGCCGAGAAAGCATAAAGACTCATGCATAGCGAGCTTAGAGAACGCTAGCTGGTCAGAATAAACTGGGACAGAATACTTGAGTGCACATTTGAAAACCCGTACTGAATGTACCGGCGCAAATAGATTGACGAGGAAAGACGTCAGACCAGACGAAGCATTGTCTTCCGACAAGATATTATTTGCAATGCGGCGCGCATGCGGAAACGTAGTTAGGAGTAACGTGCAAACAACAAGATATTAGCGAAGCAGCGTAAATCGGCAGACTGGCAAACAAGTCCGTCAGCGCGCATTCGAATGAGCTACACTAGAGACGGAGCTCTGTTTTGTTGCTTTGCTAACCGCTCTGTGCGCATGTTCTCCCCACATTCTCGTGCAGATTTGGTCGTTTATTGTAACACAGCATATATGGCACACATTCGCTCGTTTATGGTAAACACTTGTCGCCTACAGTGTAACATGCGAGTGAGGCATGTGTACGTTCCTGTCACACCCATCGTCTATTCAAAAGAGCGCGCGTTGAATGCGACAGGCGCGCATTCAAACGAAGGCACTCAAACTTACCGCGACGTGACCACGTGTTAAGCCGGCTTTTCTCGATTTAAGTTTTCTTACGTACAGCTCCGTGCTAGTTCATTTCTTCGAGCATGTATGACAGTCGCACTTATAGTGTGCCGTATTCTAGTACATTCTAGTCACACTACAGTGTAGTCACACACTGATGGCGGAGTGTGGATGCCGATGGCGCGTGATAACTGACTGATTGCCAACTTTCCATAAGCGCCGCCCATATGCAATGTGGATGCTTTACAACCGTAAACACGATCAGACAACGATGGCATAGTACTATGACACTTCTTAAGTGCTCCGGCGCCTCCTTATATGAATATCTACCACAAATCCAAGTGGCAGCGGCGCACTTCGCTGCAAAACGGAGTAGCACGGAGAAAAACAGGAGAGCCACCTCAAGGCAGCTCGCGGCAACTGCGTATCCTAGTACCACTAGACGTTATGAGAGGGCGCACCTTCGCTGCAGAAGCGTCATGCAAAACTTCCAACAAGTCAATGCCCTGTACTCCTCGCTGGAGCCGTCTTTGCATACTCCCCTGCTTTGCTGTGAAGATAACTTGCAGCATCGTTCATTAATTCGTCCAGCTTATAGAGGACACTCTTCTTAGGCCTATTAATTTTTTTTTTTGAAGTTAGAGCAATATAATTGATTTATTTATTTATTTACTTATTTAGTTTTTTTATTCACATTACCTTGCAGGCCCATTGAAGGGCATTGAGCAAGGGGGCAACAGTAATTACATGACAAAAATAGCGAAGGGCAACATCGTTATACAATATTAACAAGCAACGAACTCAGGTTATCACGGAATGTTTCACGATTGGAGATGGATGCAACGTCATCCGGGAGACGGTTCCAATGTGCAATAGCTCTAGGTGTTGGTGATGAGTTAAATGCCTGCGTTTGACCATAAATGCGCATGAAACTAAGGGCGTTTCTAATGCGTCGAGAGGTGAGTACAGGAGCATGAAGCGGCAAACAGTGAAAATTATTACTATAAACGTACCTGTGAAACAGACATAAAAGAGCAATGACGCGGCGATCTTCTAATGGCTGAAATGCAAGGTCATGTTTTATTCGGATAATGCTCGAATGATAGTCCTAGTTGTCAGAGGTGAATCTGGCTGCCCTATACTGAACGGCTTCCAACATACGGATTAGATAATCTTGATATGGTGACCATATGGATGAATCGTATTCTAGTTGTGGGCGAACATAAGTAAGATATGCTAAGTTTCGTACATTAGAAGGTGCGTTGCGCGAGTTTCTACGCAGGTAGCCGAGAGATTGAGAGGCTTTGGATGAGACAGTTTCTACATGCGTTGTCCAGATTTGTTCGATGAAAGATAAACGCCGAAATATTTTTACGATGGGGCAGTCGAAACTACGGTATTATAATCGAAATAGTGAAACACTGAGTTAGTGCGCTTTCGACTAAACGAGATTAACTTGCTTTTGGAGGCGTTAAGAGACATCTGCCAAGTTACGCACCATCTATAGGTTAGTTCACGGTCATTTTGGAGAGTAAGATTATCATAGAAACATCTAATATTGCGATAGAGGACGCAGTCTTCAGCGAACAACCTAACTGAGGATGAAATGTTAGCGGGCAAGTTTTTGATGTTTATTAAAAGGAGCAATGGGCCTAGCACACCGGCTTGAGAGACACCGGACGTGACGTCGCAAAGGTTAGACGAAATGTTGTTAACCACTGTAAATTACTTCGCGAAGACGAGAAGTTACGTGGCCAGAGCGTTAATGAATCAATACAAAGGGCAGACAATTTCGAAATCAAGCGGTAATGAGCCACATTATCGAACGCCTTTGCGAAATCAAGAAAGATGCAATTGGTTTGATCGTTAGTATTTACGTTAAAGTGAAGGTCAGTCGTGAGTTCATATAACCAAGTGTCACATGAGTAGCCTTTGCTGAAGCCACGCTGATTAGAGAATAAAAAGGTATTTGATTCAAGGTGATCGTATATATGAGAAGCTATAATATGTTCAAGTAATTTGCAGCATAGGCATTTTAGTGAAATGGGTCCATAATTACAGGGCGAGTGCTTGTAACCGGATTTAAGAAAGGGAACTACCTTACCCATCTTCCAGTCCTTAAGCAGCTCACCTGATGATAAAGACTGGTAAAAGAGGATACACAGAAAGCGACTAGAATGTCAGATGTATTCTTCAGTATCTTAGAGTTGACATGATCAATGACAGATGAAGTAGAAACTAAGATTCGTAATGAGGTTCGCGATACCTTCGGCAGTGATGGTGACTGGAGCCATGAAAGGGAAGGGTTGTTCAAGAACTAATGGCACATTGGAACAATCTTACTCGGTAAAAACAGACGCGAAATGTGCATTGAAAGCAACCGCAGAATCTTCATCAGAAAGCGGAGATTGTTTTGAACCGTGTATTGTAATGTGCTTAGTAGACTTACTATCGGGAGAAATTATCTGCCAGAATTTTTAAGGATAACTTCCAATACGTGAGCGCAAGTTCTGCGAATATTTCTTTTTCGCTGTGCCTAATGCTTTACAATAAACTTGTAAGAAATCCTGGTATTTATTTAAACAGGATGCGATATTCCTACGTTTCGCAGTTTTGTAAAAAATTTTCTTTTTATTTCGTAATGTTCTAAGTTGTTTAGTAAACCAAGGGTTCGTTTTCTCGTTGGATATAGAGATTAGCGGCACATATTGTCACCTAATTCTAATAATTTTTTTGCTTAAAAAAACATTTCTTATTCGCGGTCCGTCAGACAAACGACGGCAGAAAAGGTTCGTTATGCTTTTAGGTCAGTGTTGAATTTATCGTAATTACCCCCGTTATATTCCCGAATAGCTTTAGTCGTTCAACCTGTAAAAACTAAAGGTAGAAAAATTTGGAAATTAAGGAGCTCGTGGTCGCTAAATCCTTTTATGGAAGAAATCGGACCAGTAGTCTCTGGTGAAGTCGTTAAAACCGGGTCCAATATTTTAGTACCGCGGGTGAATTGGGTAACAACTTGTGCTAAGTTGTAGTCAAGAGTTAAATCGAGAAAACCTGATGAGGCGCAACATGTGGTAGACATTGCAGACCAATCAATGAGCGGATAAATAAAATCGCCAAAAGGATATACTACGTCAGCTGAATATAGTTGTGTAGCTCACTCTATGTTATCACGTAGTTCCCTAGAAAAAGAAGGATCCGCATCCGGTGGGTGAACCATGATCCTAAAAGTATTTTAGCGTAATGTGTAACGCATGCAGCCCAAGTTATTTCTATAGTAGGGTTAGGATCAAATGAAAACAAGATTCTTTCTCACCGCTAATAACTTTGCCGCCTCCTCTTTTACCAACACGGTCACACCGATGTATGTTATAGTTGTCCATATCTGGGAAGAGTTCTTCATTGGTTAAGTCCGGATACAGTCAGGCGTCCGTGAGTATTGATATGATAGCACCACTATCATCTAAATAAGAACACAACTCATTCCTCTTGGGCGATAGACTTCGAATGTTAGTAAAAGATACAGATAATCATGGAGACTTTAACTGACTCCGCTTAGGCGTGCGCGTGTTAGCCTGACGCTATCTCGTAGATCCCCAGCACAACTAAGTTGCTAGAATCATCAAAAACGTAGGTATTAGTATCGATGCGAAGGTTACCCACGGATAGCTTGAAGGATTTTTTTTTTGTTCCTTTGCGTATTCCAGAATCGTTCGGCGCGCTCGTAGCGTTCTTATAGAAAAATCTTCGCACGTGTAAAAAGTGGATCCCTTAAGCTAATAACGTGCATTTGACAATATCTGTTCTTCGTCCTTGAAAAAGCTAAACTTGGTAAATGACAGGGCTTTGTTTATCCTTGATAAATCTTCCCAGCTGGTGCACTCGCTCTAATTGCGATATTGTTATGGAAATGCCTAGGTGATCGGAGCAAAACTTCACTACCTTACGTCTGAGACTGCCCTATTCTCATTAGGGTCATCATCTAGGCCAAAAAAAGAGAAAGTTAGACCGACGCAACCTATCTTGCGCGTCATGGTACCTACTCGTAATTTTCGACAGCTGGTTCGTCCCATCACGTAAAACGTCCACCGAACCAGAAGGTGCGGTCGCAGACCAATCAATCAGCGGATAATTAATATCGCCAAAGAGTAAGTTTCGTCAGCTGAATATAGTTGTGTATCTCACTCTATGTTATCACGTAGTTCCCTAGAAAAAGAAGGATCCGCATCCGGTAGGTGAAACATGATCTTAAAGGTATTTTAGCGTAAGGTGTAACGCACGCAGCCCAAATTAGTTCTAGAGTAGGGTTAGGATCAATGGAAACAAGATTATTTTTCAACGCTAATACCTTTGCCGCCTCCTCTTTTACCAACACGGTCACACCGATGTATGTTATAGTTGTCCATATCTGGGAAGAGTTCTTCATTGGTTACGTCAGGGTGGTGTCAGGTATCCGTGAGTATAGATATGGCAGCATCAACATCATCTAAATAAGAACACAACTCATTCCTCTTTGGCGATAGGCTTCGAATGTTAGTAAAGGATACAGATAAGCATGTAGACTTTAACTGACTCAGTGGAATGGAATATGGAATGGAATATTTCAGTGGAATGCCAACAGTCTTCGAAGGAAGTGTGCTGACTTTCCTAAACTACTTGTGCAATACAACTTCCCAATACTTTGTATTCAAGAGGCGGGAATCAATGACGACTTTCGCCTCTCAAATTATGTGATATATAAGACTTCTTGTCAAGGTGCTGTGAGCAGAGTGCTCCTGTGCGTCAGAAAGGACCTACCATCTTATCAAATTCAGTCCAGTGATTCGGACTTCCCGGAATTCATCGCATGTAAAGTATCCTTTGGCAAGCTCTGTATAACAGTGATTAATCTATATCTACAACCTTCAAACCGCATTTCAGTAGAAGCGCTAGTGGATATCTTCAAGATAGCTCATTCTAATGTATTTATATGCGGCGACTTCAATGCACACAACATCATCTGGGGCAGTGATCATTGTGATGCACGGGGTAACGTTATAGAGTGCGCCATAGATAAATGCAACTTGACTGTTTTAAACGATGGGTCGCCAACATTCCTTCGTGGATATAATTACTCAAGCTGCATAGATGTTACCCTGTGTTCACATGATCTAGTGAATGGTGTGGGATGGACAACAGATATGGAAACGCGCGGAAGTGATCATTTTCCCATCCTTGTTAACCACCCTAGCATGTACTGTGATATCAGGCGTTACAGCAGACTAACCAACTGGCAAGCTTTTCGGTACCGCCTAACGGATCAAATTCATCAACATGCAACAGTGGAAAAATTTACAGAATTTTTGCAGGACAATATGAACATATGCACAAGGAAGGTCCCAATTCCAAAAGATTATGCTGCAGTTGACGGAGAATATGAACACCTAAGAGCCATCCGACGCCGATCCGAAAGAGCTTACCGACGGAGCGGAAGTTTAGAAGCATACAGAAATGCTCAGAAAATACACAATGTAATGCGCAGACGAATGGAAAATCTAGGCAAACGGCGCTGGCGCGACTTCTGCGGCACGCTGTCTCCTCACACGGCTGTCCCACGAATTTTTCTAGTAATTCGTTCTTTAAGCGGACCTGTAACACAGAGCTTCCCATTTCGTGCTCTCGCTGTAGCACGGGACACGTGTGAAATAATAGTTGCAGATGAATTTTGTGAGCTTATTTCCAGACCTGCTTTCTCATCGCAATGCGCAGAGTTTGATATTTCAGTAGTGTTGGCTAAGCGCAAAATTACTGCTTGCTACTGGCCCCAACATCCTCAATTAGATCATACTTTCACATTAAGCGAGCTTCAATGTGCAATTACATCATGTCGCCAAAAGTCCGCTGCTGGGCCGGACGGCATTACGTACAATATGCTAAGAAACCTCGGACCGACAGGAACAAATGCTCTCTTAGACATCTATAATAACTTATGGATAGAGGAAACTGTACCTGACTCTTGGAAAGTCGCTCGAATCATACCAATTTTAAAACCTGGTAAGACGCCCTTGTGCCTTGAATCCTTCCGCCCTGTTAGTTTGACAAGTTGTTTATGCAAAATAATGGAGAAAATGATTGACGCGCGACTTCAATGGTGGTGTAATGAAACAAAGGTGTTGTCCAACTACTCAGTAGGTTTTAGAAAACATAGATGCCCAATGGATGCAATATTAGATATAGTAACCTGTGTGGAGCACGAGCGTGCACGTGGAAACATGACTATAGCAGTATTCCTAGACATCAAGAGGGCATTTGACACTGTTAGTCACGTTCATGTTCTGCTAAGCATGTTGGAACTTGGACTGTCTGGCAGGTCCTTGCGATGGATTTCTGAATTTCTATCAGGTCGCAAAATCTTTGTTCAGACGGGTGAAGGAAAGAGTGCTGAACATGTTGTCAAACAGGGAGTACCACAGGGAAGCGTACTCAGCCCCTTCCTTTTTAACTGCGTCATGGCTGATTTACCAAGAAGGCTGCCATCACAATTAAAATTTTCACTGTATGCAGATGATGTGTGTATTTGGACATCTGGGTCTAATGCTCAACTACTTCAAATGGCATTGCAAGACGGCATAAATATAATCAACAAATTTTTGAGAGAGAGAGGAATGGTACTATCACACGCTAAGACAGCTGTATTGCCCTTCACTCGAAGGCAGTTAAAAAATTTCACTCTTAATCTGGAAGGACACCCTCTAATGATTGTCAAACAGCATCGATTTCTAGGCATAATACTTGATAGGCAGCTATCCTGGGCACCCCATATAAAGAAACTCGAAAACGAGGTCAATGCCGTAGTGACTGTACTTCGCAGACTTGCAGGCACATCATGGGGCGGATCAGTATCGTCCATGCTGACTGTTTACAATGCATTAATACGACAAAAAGTTGCGTATTCCGCGCCCATCTTACACGGACTTTCCCACACTTCAGAAGAGCGACTTCAAAGACTTTTAGCTAGAGGACTACGCCTATGTCTAGGAGTTCCACGAGCGACTTCTAGTTCTCTTGTAATAGCTGAGGCTCGCCAATCACCATTTCCAGTTATGCGAACTACAGAAACATGCCGGCATTATTTCCGTCTTCAAACCCAGCATAAAAACCACCCATTGGCTTTAGACATAATGAAACGAGATAGAAGTTATGTTCATATAGAAATTCAAGAAAATCTTCACATATTGCCAAGAAATGAATTTTGGAACTCAGACATCGAATATCCTCCATGGCTGCTTACAGTTCCAAAAATCGAATTGTCAGTAGATGGGATATTCAGCAAAAGAGACATGTTCATTCGAGCTGCTCAACAACTAGCGCTGTACCAGATATATATGCGGTATTCAGGATACACACACGTCTATACAGATGGCTCCAGTACAGCAACCTCTTCAACTTCATCATTCATTATACCACACCTCAACAAACAAGAATCATTTAAGTTAACTCGTGCGACTTCGTCTACAACGGCTGAACTGTTCGCAATCCTAGGTGCGATAAAATTTATATTGTCAGTGAGAGATGCGCAAAAATGGGTAATTTTCAGTGATTCACAGGCGGCTCGAACATCACTCTGCAACACAAAGGGGAAAACATTCAGTGACAGTTTAACATATGAAACACTTAAAAACCTCACAAAGGCAAGCGAAGCGAAACATGCAATAGCATTCCAGTGGATACCAGGGCATTGCGACATTCCTGGCAACACAGCAGCCGATGAAGCAGCACGACAAGCACACCTCATAGATGATACATCTCCGCTCCCAATATCAAAGGATGAATTGCGCTGCATTATAAGGACAACGTCTCTCAAAATGTCTAGAAACACTTGGTTTGACCAGAATTCTAAGAGCTCGGACTTATACCATATTGATCCATTTATTGAATTCAAATTTTCATTGTCATTAGATAGAACTATGGAAACCCTTATTCATCGATTAAGGCTAGGCACTGCCTACACAAAGCATTTCTGACACAGAATTGGCCGTGCGGAAACCCCCGAATGTGATTGTGGATTTGTAGACGAAGATATATATCACCTCCTTCTAGATTGCCCACATCACGACACACCAAGAAGCCGACTTAAATCAGCGCTAATTAAATTAGACCGCAGACCTTTCAGTTTGAGGAAAATTTTGGGCCCTTGGCCAACAACGGCCTTGCAGAAGAGTGCTTTAAAAGCACTAAAGAGTTTCCTTGAAGACAGTGGCATTGCTGGAAGTTATTAGCGCTTTCCTTATTCTCTTCATTTCATTATCACTGTGTATATCCATCTGTTTGTGAATTATGTTATGTTGACTGTTCTGTTGTGACTGTATGTGATAATGCATTTACATAATGTATGTACCACTCGCTGACTAGACAATGTGTTATTAGACGGAAATATCTTTTGTACTTTTGAGACTTTCATCTACATAAGTGTGGAGACATATACATTGTATTTTGTATGTAGCATGTGTTCCTTACGTCATAGTGTTCCTGTGGAAACGCTGCGTGATAAGTCATGGTGCTTGTGTGAAAAGACTAATTGATATGTAACCTTGAACCTTGTACGATATGTGACGGAACCACTCAAGAGATGAGGAGTAGCCGGCGCCTTAAATTGTGCGCCAACATCTCCTTATATCATATCAATAAAAAAATAAAAAAAAACTGACTCCGCATTGATGAGAGAAGCATTGATTTCTTCCAGGGAATTTACCTTGGTACTTAAGCTTATAATTTCGTTTCGAAATATAATTTATGGTGACGTTATTATTACTATTCCGTTGTCCAGATTGGCAGCTTTCACATAAGCAGTTATTTGTACACTTATGTTCGCTAACAAGTAAGATGAGTTAATTAACTTTTTAGATATTGTTCTCAGTCGGCTACGGCTAATGAATTGTTCGGGGCCCTTGCTTAAATTTCTCTACCCGATGGAAGATATCTTGATTGAACAAGCTCCAGTAAGCGCCACTCGAACAAATATTTCACAGTACGAGGCTCTCGCAAAGCAAAAATTGATTTGCAGAAATTAGCGCCTGTGGCGTCAGTATCGCCACCCCGCATTTCGTCACGCTGGCACTCTAACCACTGGCACGGCCCCATAAGAGGTACATTCATGATTATCTTTGATAGCCTTCTTTCCTCCTGCGACAGCGCATTTTCCTAATGCCAGTGGCACGCTAAAGCTGCACCATCGTTCAGTCGTGCATCCTTAATTAGCGGAGCTGAAATTTTTCAGCGGCTGACGTACACCGCTATACCGACATTGTAAGTTTAAACTGCTTACCACCAAGCAAAAAGATGCATAATAAGGTGAATAAAAATAACAGGAAATCGGGATGGCCCCTAGACACCTGCTCGTGGAGCTGTTTGCCATTGGTGACGACAGTAGCTTGTTGAAGTTAGGACATTTAGGCATTGTTTGCTGTTTCATTGGAAAATTCTGCAGATAACATAACGAGCCGCCAGCACAATTGGGGTGTAGTAATCAATGTGGATATCAGCCAATGTAGTTTAAAATGGCGACCATAGGGTAGCCACACCGCTTTTGCATACCGCCACGGCCAGGCCTATACGCAGAACTGCCGAGGTTAACATCCCTTCAAACACCAAGCCGCACCCGCACAACTACCCCCTGTCCTTTCCCCCGAACTCAATGTCGCCATCTTCATATTCTTTCGGAAGAGTCCCGGCTCACTAGTGCTGGGCTACTCAGGTCATTCGTTCAACTCGTGTCCTTTTGTTGCTCCCGCACTTGCCGGCCGACCGGCTCTTCTAAAACCACGAACGCACGCCGCCTGCGACACCTACGGCTTACGTTCAGTTCTCTGAAGGCTTACCGTCCTTTCTATCTCCCGACAACCTGCCCGTGCCTCCATCTCTGTCCCTTTTTCTTTTCACTTTCTTTTCTCTCTTGCTGCCTTCTCCTTTTCCCGCTCCTATTCTCTAGTCTTAGAAGTCACGACTTGAATCGTCAAACGACAGCACTCATTTTCTTTTCAGTCTCTTCAGCCAGTCGCAGCCGATAACGACCGCATTTGACGTCGCCCAACTAACCTGTTAAAACTAACCTGCCGAAGTCGACAAGACCACGTTTGACAGCAACAGGGCCACCCATAAAACCGTAGGCGTGACTTTCTGAAGCACCTTATCCCTGTTTTTAACTTGTATACCACAATGTGCTGCTGCGTCTGTCGGCCCCTTTCTTGATGTTGAATAAGGCAATTGTAGTAGGGTATACTAGAAAACACAGAAAATAACTCCCGAGGTGGTTTTCTCTGAATTGGTGAAAATCTAAAAACCACTAATTTGAGCTCTTCTTAAAAAAGCAACAACATAATAATACGCCAGCTTCACGGAAAGAAAGTTGTTACCTTACTTTTCCACTATGCTTAGCGGTGATGTCGACTGCCTACAACAGTCGCGATGTGACGTTAGTGCACCACTTGTGTTTGTCTATACGTAGTACACAGAACACACAGCGAGACGTGTTTGCTAGAGGCCTTGTTGTGCGCCATGCTCGTTGCCTGCTAGAAAGTCAGCTCTATCATTCCCCCACATGGGCGCATCGCATTGTGGCTGTGCTGGCATTTGCTGGAGAGCTGATTTCGTGTGGGCGTCTTAAGCCTGTTTCACATGCTATGACTGGAGCGAAACAAATCCGTGCAGTCGCATGCGCCACAATGTGATTTCTAGAGAGCTCGTTTCACACGATTGTGATTTTAACAATGCGGCTGATATAATTACACAAGTTTTAATAGTGCTTTAAACAGCGTTGAGGCTAATGTTAAGTAGGTTCAAATAAAGGTTGGTGAAATAGAAGAGATGACTTTTTCCGTTACAAGTGTGCAAAAAAATCTTCAGAGCCAATAAGAAAAACTTCTTGATTTTGAAGATAGAAATGGTCGTTCGAACCTGATAGTCTTGGGTATTTCTGAAGCTGACAATGAATTGAAACCTATTTTACGCACAGAGTGATAAACGAGCTGTTTAGAGATAAGGCGAGCGTCGAGTGTGGGTCTGTAGTGCGCATTCACAGAATGGGAAATGCTGCTTCATTTCGTCCGGTCATCCTGTATTTACTTGACTATTCAGAAAAGCAAGAAATTTTCAAGAATTCAAGTAAGCTAAAAGGAACGCGAATGTGCATTGAAAATAACTACTGCACAGATACAGCTCGCAAGTGCAGGTTGCTGTGGCAAAGTGCAGAGTTGGACATAGCGGCTGGAAATAAGGTCGTTCATATACAACAGATTTTGAGTTGGCGGCCAATCTTTCGTTTGGGAATATACACCAACCTCGCGAAAGTAAGCGCCGAAAACTGATAAACAACACTCTACGGAATAGCAGTCAAGGACGTGTCAGCTGCGATTCGTTTCTTCCAATGCAAGAAGCACACTAAACAAAGTTGATAAACTTGAACACATTCTGATTAGCTATGATCCACATGTGTGTGTTGTCACTCAGTTATTTGGTCGACCACGGGTTTATCAGATGATTAGACGCGACAGAAGTTTTCGTTGGGGCGGTGTCGCAGTGATCACGAAAGGAGATATTGATGTTATATACAGTCGTCGACCGGCTCATCGACCGTGAAAGTGTGATATTGAAGATTCTGACAAAAGAAGTTCCTTTTTACTTCCGTGCAGTTTATTGCTCGCCTGACGCAGATGCAGCGTTTCGATGTCAAATTACACGATGGTTTTTTCAGAAGTACGCGAGATTTTTTTTTTTTGACAGGCGATTGCAATTTCCCCTCTCTACGCTGGGGCAAACTTTACCATGGCGCTCCCCTTCTTGTAATAGCGTGCAGGATATTGTGTTCTCTCGGAATCTTGAGCAACTTGTGCGAAACTAAAACATGCTTATTCAATTCCTGGCCTTCAGTTTGTTAGCCACCTTTTCAACACAGGGTCAATTGGTGTAGAAACAGGAATAAGTGACCATAAACTGTTATATTTTTGTTGAACCAAAGAAACAAAAATTCCAAAAATCCACCTGTCATAGCCAGTGTGTGAGTGGATAAACTTTATTGCAGGTTCGGGGCGGACGCGAACTCGGCTAGTCCCACGTCGGGACATGCAGGTATAGCCCACCGGCCCGGTTACCTGTCATAGCTGCAATTAAAGAGTACAGCCGTGCAGATGGCGTCTCAACGTGTAATTAGCGAAAGCCGCATCGCAGCGTAGAAAATTCGTAGTGTATTTTCCAGAACCTACATTATTGCACTGAACACTTTGTTTCAACCAGAAAATCCAAACTTAGGTGTGAGACCCCTTGAATCAGTAGAGGCGTTATTCAGATGAAACGTAAAACAGAAAAGTTAACGTGCCCATCACAGCCTTCTGAACGGGGAAATCAACTATTAACTAAAATGCAGCAATCTAGAAATAAATTCTGCACAGAAACTATACCAGCATTGATTACCAAGGATGAAAAAAAGTTCTGAAAGTACCATGGGACAGTAAAATGTGGAATAATGGACATAGTGCTTAACACTGTTGCGCCGAGCGACGACGGGACAGGACTTGAGCGAAAAAAGAACACACGACACCTGTGCGCAACTGTCAACTACTTTATTTTTCCTGAAACTTTTGCATTTGCTTTTGCGCACAATCTCTTAAGATGTTCTGGTGCTGTGAGGACCACTCATACACCCACACCTAGCAGCTACGTTTCTTCAGTCGGCGTGATACTGCCTTGCCAACCATGCCCTACATATGTAGGGCATGGTTACGAAAGGTTTGCTCCTCGCATCAAAAATAGTGAAGAGAAGCGTACAGAAAACCGTGTATATGATCGTAACAAGAAAGTCATTTTCCAGCATGTTCTCATATTCAACAATACAGGGAGGGAGGTGGATGAATGTAAATATCTAGGCGTCATTATCTCCAGTAAACTAAATTGGTCAAAACACATCTCTACAATTTGCTCGTTGGCTTCGTGCAAACTGTGGTTTCTTAAAGGAAAGCCGAAAATGCTCCCGTTTCTACTAAATTGCCTGCATATAAATCCTGCGTGAGTCTAAAATTAAAATATGATGCAATCGTAAAAATATGGGATTTTACTCGCGAAACCACTTTCTGATTATCAAGCACGACGTAGTGGGAACCTCCGTAATTTAGGCCACCTGGGGTTCGTTAACGTGCACCTAAATCTAAGTACACGGGTGCTTTCGCATTTCGCCCTCATCGAAATGCGGCCGCCACACTGTAAACGAAAATAAACCCAGCTGAGAGTTTTTAAGAGGTGATGTGCCCTAAAACCTCCCCTCCTCAAATATTTACTCCGATGTATGGGAGCAAAACAACGCCATTCCCTCGTTTCACTCCGCTCGCTAGCTGCCGGAGTATTAAGGCGACATGACGCGATTTTACTCCGCTTAAAAATTTTGTTCTCCCGTGAAACTCCGACAGGGAGTTTTGAAAAACTCCCCTCCGCCGATACAGGTTAGTCACGTGGCGCTTCCCATGAGGCTGTGCGCCTCGCCAGCGACCGGGCGCGTTCGGCGGAGCGGGCAGTGCTCATGGCTGACGGTTTGTTTACGTCTGTGAAGTGTCGTTCCGTGACAGCGTTTCGTCAATTTGTTTCCCGTATCTCCTTCCAGAAAGTGTTATAGGCATGCCTGAAGCTCACTGTATCTCAGCTTCAAGTACATTAGCTGTGATCACTTTGCTGACAACGATGATTGCAAGAACCACGTTTTCAAGTGCGGAAAAAGGCTTAGGTATACTTCGAAGCTGCTCACTGGCTCGTGATGTCGGCTCACTTTCTGGCTGTGTTTCCGTGCTGCGTCACCCTGTCTTGTGTTCTTCAGTACGTGAAATGCCACTTCCATGTCCTTTTGAGTACATGCTGACAACGTCCGGTGTAATGTTTGTAAGGACCGCGTAGCAATGGCAACAGCAGCCACTGTTCGAGCGACGACATCCGTGCTAGTCGCGCATGAATGGCGTAACCCAAGTTCGTTGCGGTGCTGTGTTGCCAGTGAGAAAGACCGGAGTGCAAGCAACTGTTTTTATTTATCTGTGAACGGATATCCTCGCCCGAAGAAAAACGGTAGGACATAAGCATATATGTGTGCTTAAAATAAAGCTTCTTATTGAGCGATGTGAATTGAATTGTTATCGCGCATATAGGTTTTGGTCACGTCGTTGCTTCCGATATTGCATTAACATTACGCTCTATCCGAGACACTGATTTAGACGCATGCCTGCTGGCTACGAGTTTAGGGGTTCACTCGACAGATCAGCGATGTTGCTCCTTTTCGCAACCGAGACAGATTGCTTGTACTCAGAGCAAGTAGTGCGGTGTATAAAATGTATGTCTGCGCATTTTTTGGTGTTACGTCGGCTGCTGCGGGTCATGCTCACACGTAATAATTTCATGCTACGCTACCACTATATCGAAAAAATGTAATTTTGCTATGCAGCACATGCACTTACATTTTTCTAGCTTACTGTAACTAACGCACTACTTTTTGGCCGCGAACGCCGGCAGTGTGCGAAGTCGCTTCAGCACTCACAGAATGGCATAGTTTTGAAAAATAACCCCATTAACGTTTTTTCTCTCACTATTTTGAATTAACAGTTTTGTGTTGATTAAGGTATTCTGTTAGTTTCAAAGAGGCAGATCTCGTATGAACGAGCATGTAAGTCGTAATTCTGAAAACAGCACAGCTGCTCCCTTGGCGGTTTCGAGGCACACAGTATCGTGGCTATATATACTGGCACCGTTGCATCTTGAGTATCGCGTGTACGTGGGATGTCTTTCAAATTTCTGCATTGGGCGTTTCTGGAATGTTTATGTATGTCATGATGTATGTGCTTTCATTGACTTGTTTCATCGAATTTGACGCGGTCTCGTGTGCATATTTCGAAATTTGACCAGCAGCGTCTGCATGTACACATGTTCGCGCAAACTGACGCGATGCCTCTTTTTATACTCCCGTTGCACCTCGAAAAAAACTCCGTCAATTGCAAAGCAAAAAATAAAAAAGACAGAAAAAAAACCTCCCATAATTCCACGCAAAAATTCCGCTCGTGCGGAGTAAAAATTCTCCTCCGATCATACGGAGCATAATAAACTCCGAACCGGGGGGTCGCTAGAGGACAAGCAGTATACTCCCACCTCGGAGTTATTTCCGTTTACAGTGCATGGCCGGGATTCGATCCCCCGACACCACGCTTAGCAGCGCAACACCCAAACCACTAAGCAACCCCGGCGGGTTGGATCTTGTTTCACGCCATTAACTAATATTAAAGCTAAAGTACATTAGCCAAGTTTTTTATATAGTAAACAGTATTTGCGCCTATTTAGAATAACACGTCCAATCTGTATCCATTAATGGTTGCTGCTCGCGATATTTACCGGTTACTTCCTGGGTACCGCAAGGTAGTGTGCAGGTACCGCTCTTGTTCCTGCTTTACATAATGATGTCATTATTGTAATTAAAAGGCCAGTTCAAATTTGTTCATTTGCAGATAACTGCATTTTGTATGACAAGATTGTTTGCTTAAAGGATCGAGAACTTTTCAGCATTCACCTTAACATTTACTCGTGGTTTCGAAAACGGCACATGAGGCTTAATCATGAAAAAAAGAAAAAAAAACTGTTGCCGAGCGACTGGCGTCTCGAGGCACTTTGTATGTATTCGCGGGCTTCTTTCACGCTCGGAAAAACAATATTGTGCAGCACGTATTGAGTGACAGAAAGCCGCATCTGGAGTTTTTCATGTTGCTCTTCGATTTTGTCATTGACACATTTAATATTATTATAACAATCAAGAAGTTGCTTAATTAATCAAGACTAATTATATAATTGGCGGTATGCAAATAATAATCTGAGTATCTCCAACCCACGGCAAACTACATTATTTTGGTTCGGTCCAGCTACGTGACATGTGCGTATGCTTAAAGCTTGGCCCAAGTTACGTAGGACACCCTGTATATTGTGTTCTTGATACTGTTCGTAGTAATAACTTGCAAATCATATATGTCGTTGCATACTCCTTTTATCAGTCGTCTGGTATTTTCATATTGTAACCCTTCAGGTTTGGGCCTGATTGACTTTGAAGTAAACAAATATATATAGTACATATAATTTATTTATATATTAGTGAATATATAGTTCATTGAGTAAATATTTTCCATCAGTATGAGAAAAAGTTGAAGAGCGCGCACACATGAACAAATGAAAACGTTTCTCCAAATTAAACATGAGGTTCTCAGCAACATGCCATACAACGGAGAACACATTTTAATGGCACTAGACATAAAAGGAGCTTTTGACAATGTAAGCCACGCGGCAATCCTGGAAGGCCTTAACAGCGTAGACTGCGGAAAGAAAGTACAAGGATACGTCAAAGCCTTCCTCTCCAATAGAACAGCAACAATAGGTTTGGGAGAGATTCGATCGCTAAAATTCGCCACACCAAACAAGGGGACACCCCAAGGTTCAGTAATTTCCCCGATACTCTTTAACATCGCAATGATTGACCTAGGGCATAAACTAAGCAAAATCTAAGGCATAAAACACGCCATTTATGCAGATGACATCACCATCTGGGCCACTAAAGGCTCGCTGTGCCAAAAAGAAAGCTATCTGCAAGAAGCAGCCACTTGCGTGGAAGAATACGTCGGGGAAAGAGGCCTTGAGTGCTCCACGGAGAAATCCGAGCTTCTGAGAATTACGCGGGGCAAGAAAAGCAAAGAAAGCCTTAACATATGGCTAAAGGGGCAGCCGATACCGGAAAGCCAACAAATCAGGATCCTTGGAATGTGGGTGCAATCCAACCAGCGCTGCACCCACACACTGAAAACACTCAAGCAGTCAACAACCCAAATAGCACGCATGATCATGCGGGTGTCACAAAAGAGATATGGGATGAAAGAAGGAGACACACTTAAGCTGGTTGGTAACCTGGTGGTCAGCAGGGTCGCATACTCACTCCCGTACTTCAACAACACCAAACAGGAAATACAAGAAGCGGACACAATTTTACGCAAAGCGTACAAAACAGCACTTCATGTGCACCTGCCGAACGATACATCGACAGAGAAACTAATGGCACTTGGTTTAAGCAACACCTTCGAAGAACTAAAAGAAGCCCAAAGTATCGCACAGCTCATGAGACTCCAGCAGACCAAAACGGGAAGGGAACTGCTAATAAGGCTAGGCTTCGCGGAATCAATCAAAGAAACCCAAAGAACGGAGGGGATTCCTGATGAATATCGGAAAACGTTCACTGTTAGCCCCCTACCCAAAAACATGGACCCAAACCTCAACACAGCGCGAAGGGACGCAAGGGCGAAATACGTCGAAAAGTACCTGGCCACAAAAAACACAACAGTATACACAGATGCTGCAGTATACGCCAAGCAAAGAGGCACAAACATAGTAAAGACAGCTGCGATAGTAATAAGCCAGGACTACAAAGAGATCAGCAGCGCGTCAATGAAGGACTGCTCGGTAACGGAAGCTGAGGAAATAGCCGTAGCTCTAGCGGCAGTGGAGGGCTACCCATCCGAAAGGTCTTCAACAATACTCACCGACTCGCAAACTACGTGTCGGAATTACATGAACGGCAGAACAGGACGCAGAGCGCTTCACATCCTCCGCTCCTGCAGGGCTAACAACCAAGTCAGGCATACAATTTTCTGGGTACCGGGACACGCTGGAATAGAAGGGAACCTAAGGGCGGACAAGGCAGCTCGAGAGCATACAAACCGAGCGGCCACAAGCACCGACCCTGAGGAACCCATACCAGTCAACCCAAGCTACCCAGACATATTGAATTACTATAAGGGGGTCCGAATCAAATACCCTCCACCCCACAACAGCCTAAATCAGCATGATGCAACCTCTTGGAGGAGGCTGCAAACAGGAACATATCCAAACCTAAACACACTAAGCAAGATGTTTCCCACCCAGTATAGAGACATTTGCCCCTGGTGCGGCGCCAAGCCCACCTTATATCACATTACATGGGAATGCGTTCAGAATCAACAATTCCTTCATATAAAAGACCCGAGTGCGGAGCAGTGGGAGAGGGTGCACTCCAGCAGCGACCCGAAAGTCCAGCATGGACTAGTAAGGCACGCTCGCCGAGTAGCCACCCTCAGTGGTGCCCTGGAATAGGGGCGTCGACCCTGCGCAGATGGGGAAGAAGACCGGGAAGATGGCCGACCACATCTGCCACCGCTAATTTCTACCCAATTAGAGCAAATAAAGTTTTTCCTCCTCCTCCTCCAGAAGGTCTACACTACCATTGACTAAGAATTCAAATCCCTGGTATTGAATAAATCTGTACAGCTATTCTCTGTTTAACCAGACACAGCCAAGCTCTGAGAACTTTCCTCACAACTAAATGGCTCCTTACAAGAGCGATGAGAGGGCGACGAACGTGAGCTAACTTATACGTAGGGAACTTGACGTTATGGAGGTGATAAAAAATGTGTAACCAAGCAAAATTCTGCCGTTTTTTATGCTTTCATTCCTTACTAGCTCTTTCCAGGTGGTCCTCGAATGAGGCAATGATACAAGTACGAAGTAAACCATTTCAGTCGGAGTGCTCTTTGGATGTGGGGAGGCCTACCTGTGGAGTGCCACGCATAGCGCTAAAGGGACAATAAAGAATATAGGAAGACCTGTAGAACATGTCGTTGGCGTGCAATAAGCAGAAGCTGGACGACGTGACAGTCAAGACTTAGACAAACTAAGTTTGCAACTGGAAGCCTTGCATTGGCGATGAGGCTTAGGAGCGTGCGTCTTCTTCGTACAAGAGTTATATTCCGTTAGGCTCTATTATAGTATATCAGGATTGTGCAATAACAAACAAGATCATTCTTCGCTGCCTAGCACGAGGTCGCGCGTACGTCCACGGCGATGGTGGTCGCATCTACAGCCCATCCCCCCTTCTGGGGGCGGAAAGCAAAACTTCCCGTGTACCTTCCTTCGTGTGTGCGTTAAGGAGACTAAGGCGGACAAAATTAATCCGGCGACCTCCATCTCGCCGTCTCTAACAATCCACGGTGCAGTTTCGAGAGATGAAATGCCACAATACATGAATTTTAGGCCATTTTTAGGAGGTTTAGTAAACGAGAAAGGCACAAAACGGAAAGACGAGTGGCGAAGTCCTATCTATCTATCTATCTATCTATCTATCTATCTATCTATCTATCTATCTATCTATCTATCTATCTATCTATCTATCTATCTATCTATCTATCTATCTATCTATCTATCTATCTATCTATCTATCTATCTATCTATCTATCTATCTATCTATCTATCTATCTATCTATCTATCTATCTATCTATCTATCTAATCTTCTCACTCCATTCGTATGTACTCGTGCTCGTGGCCATGATGCCGTCTCGTGGTTGTTTCCTTAAGTGGGCATATATTAGGATATGCGCGATATGACAGAACATGAACGGTGTGACTCTGATATATATATATATATATATATATATATATATATATATATATATATATATATATATATATATATATATATATATATATATATATACTGTGCTTCAGCGAAGCTTAGCCAGAGTTTTAAAATATGCCCATGCGCTCAAAGGCGGCATGACCAAATGCATGCTGCTCACTTTTGTATGTAGCGTATTCTGTATTTTACTTAATTGGATAATTATTCCAAATTACTTCACCAATGTGTGAAGCAACGAAGCTAGGGAAAAAAATGCAATTAGAAATTTGAAGAGCAGTTCGCAAAACGTCCAATTAGACAGTTTCTAACTTTCTATGTATGAAGTATTAGTGTTTTACGGCTTACTGCGGATGCCCGTGGGATATAAAAAATAACGAAAAAACGCCACGTGGCATGCCCGCTTGCGAGTCGTAACTGCACTTCACCCAAGCATTCCGCGCTCAAACGAATTTCGCCGGGTGCGCTGCCGCTGCGTCTGCTTATCGCTATCATGAACCGCCGCGAAGCAAGCACATCGCTGGTGTAAATAGCACAGCCAACGCCATCGTCACGGCCCTGTCGCCTTTTAAGCCGCAGCACGCCCTGCTAGATGCTATGTTCGTTTGTACCCGGACAGTTTGGGAGCGCTGCAATCTTGACGCGCAAGCGAGTATGTCACGTGTTTTTTTTTTGTATTTTGCAGGAATCCGCAGTAAGCTGAAGAACACTAGTACTTAATAGATAGACAGTTAGAAACTGTCTAATCGGACGCTTTGCAATGCGCTCTACAACATTCTAATGGAAATTTTTTGCCTAATTTTGTTGCTTCTGAAGTTGGTTACTTAACCTTTACTAATTATTTAATTAAGCAAAATGCAAAAACTAGCGTGACACACTACATGCACAAGTTAGCAACATGTATTTGGTCGCGTCGTCTTAGAGTCCGTCGGTATATTTTTAAACTCTGGCTAAAGTTAGCTGAAACACCCTGTATGTATGTGTGCTCTTACAAGCTTGCGTTTATAACACTTTCCGCTTGTCTGCAATTTGCAACTTCTTGCAAACGCACAGGAAGTATACACAGTTCACGGTTCCTAGTCGGCCTAACAAACAAGGGTCGGCTCGAACGAACATTTAATAAAGAAAATAATAACGAATTTAAGGACGCGTTCTTCTGCGGACAAGGCGTTCTCGATGGAGCATTTAAGAACACGTCCTTAAATGCGTTGTTATTTTCGTTAATAAATGTTCAGGCAAGCCGGTCTCGGTCTGGATTCTTGCTATGTACTGAGCACGCAGGATGCTATTTTCGGCCCCTAGAGCGGGGTCACCGTCCGCCCCAAAGTTAACCACATGAGAACGAACCCTCAGCAAGCCTCTTCTGGCGGGACACGCTGCTCGATGACAATACAGCACAAAGCTACCCGAACCGGTGCGTTGCTCTCACGAGCGGAGAAGCTGAAGCCATAATGCATCCTGTATAGCGTATACTACGCTGTAACGAGACGCGATTCACCTCTGGAGAAAATGAAAAAAAGAACTGGGTATCACAGCAAGTACGCAGCGTATGCTCGCGCGCCTGGCTCTAAAAATGGACGGCGAAGCAATAATGCCCAACGCGTACACGACGACATTGTAGCCAGAGGTTATTAAGGTCTAGAGTAACCTGGTGTCAGCGCATAAGGAGTGCAAGGTTGCGTGCATAGATATATATATACACCCAAGCACTTCGCCAAGGCACAGCCAGCTCCATATATGGAGGTCTTCAGCGTAACCCGTCGTCAATTCAATACCCTGTCAACAGGGCAGGTTGTTTCGCGCAGCGGCTATGCCCTCTGAACGAACTCGGCGCGGAACAGGGCCGAAGAAAAGCCGGCGTCGAGGGACGGGTTGTTGCGCGGACTTGCCTTTGTGTTTCTTGCTTCGACTCCGCTATTGTGCCCCGGCTCTGATGGTAACCCAGTTTGGAAGGTCAAGAGTGAAACGGCGATGACGACCCTGGACGAGTCTTTACGTCAGTTACGATGCGCATGCCGATTATGTTTGTCAAGGACCCGTCTTGTTCGAGCGTTCCCCGCGAATCCAGGGCTTGGCCCACCGTGGGGGTCAAATAAATAGCGCCGCTTGTAACTTTCCACAAGGAGCTTTGCCGGGTGCGCCACATTAAAGAAAAGCTGCGGGATTCCTCGCAACGTTTCACTGCCATTAAGCGCTGCCCATTGTTACAAATATTCTTCGATGAAGATTAAGCCATCAATACACAATGGCAATGACTTAAAACTCCTGATCTCGTCTATATGCCTGCATATTGCTACGCGGTATTTGCGTACGAACATGACAACGGTGCCCTGAGCGCGAAGAAGACGAGGTGGTGAACAAGCACTGCACGAACTCGCAGGTAGCTTGGCTGTTTGATCCCCTCGCATATATTGTAAAAATACACATTTTTGCTTTTCCTTCACGTACGCGTAATCCACGCATGAGTTCGGTGGATATACCGGGCCCGAGACGCCCGACCACGGAGCTACGCAGCGGTCGTCACTTTGGTGGTTCCACGATGGCGGACGAGTCGGCAAGCGCGCCATCAATGACACCTACAACCTCACCGGCATTGGCAACTTCCACGATTATACTTTAACATCGCCATGATCTTGGGACATTCTGCGGTACGGATGACGTTGATGTTGAAGATCGATTGGACTACTACGAACGCGTGAGTCAGCACAACTGGGATCCAACGCTCATGCTCGCGACGTGCTATTTTACCTCAAAGGAAGGGCAAATGCATGGTTTAACAACCACGAAGAGGAACTGGGAAGCTGGGACGCTTGCAAGAGAAAAAATTCGACTACGACTGAGAAGTCGTAATCGAAGGTTCGTCCATCGGAGCGCATGACAGAACCCATCTAATCACCTTAATATTTGGCAGTGCCGTAACGTGCGGCGCTATATATAAGCCGGCCACATAGTGGGCGCTTCCGGCAACTACAGCTTACGGAACTGTAGTGTTTACCTGCAAAGGCTTGCGGCGAGCTCCATGCGAGAAGGCGAGCTTTCTGGATCTTTTTTGTGTCCCCCGCATGGCCGGCGCCGCCGCTGCCGCGGATGCGCGAAGGTGAGCGTCATCTGGTGGTGCTTTAAGAAACCTAGTGACCGGCGCGGCGCATGCCTCCCGTTGATTGACTGTGACCACGTGACTTCTTGCAGCATATCCGGCCACACAGCCGGATTTTCCGCTTCATGAGTCATATAATGGTTTCGCATTAAAACTGCTCGAATTGTTTAGCAAGCCGTTAGCCCTAAGGCCGCTGCAAAGAAAGAGCTGAAGCCTGTCGCCCTCGAGTATGCAGCCATCATGAACTACCACAGACGGAGTCGCTTGCGATATCCACTAACCCATTAAAATCTAAAAACAGAGGTTGCGCTGCCTGGCTAGGCTCAAGACAAGCACTTACACGAACCTACACATATTACATCGCATACACCACACAGCCTACAGGGACGAATACCCGTGGCGCAGGGCCACAGCAACCCTATACCACATCACGTGAGAGTGCGCCTTACGCAACATAGCACACCACGACACGAACACTATACAAGAGAGCAATGGGAGGCACTGCGGTCCAGCTCGGCCCTCGACAACCAGCTCAAGCTTATCCAGAGAGCTGAGAAGATGACAAGAGCCAGCGGAGCCCTGGACTAGGGGCCTCGACCATTAGCGATTATTGTGATTATTCTTTTAATGAAGTTTATCTATCCTACCCTATGCTATGTGCTCGGGCATTGACCGAACCATACCTATCCTATATTCCGGAAGGGCTGGCGCAATCTCGGAAAATTGATACTAACGTGCCCTAGTCCGACAAGGCTGGACACTTCTTGAAGGGCATAGGCAGACATCGCGTTCAGTCTCTTCATGTACCGAAATTGTACGACCGTCAAAGGCGTCATCATTGAGCAATGCCAGTGCTTTGAGCAGATCAAGAGCCGCAGTATTGAGAAGCCACTCGCCCTGCTACCGAACACCGCTGCCACGTCCTCGTACGATGACGGCCCTCGCCTTTCGCCTCCGCCTTCGTCTGAGCTTGCACGGATGGCGCACAGAGAAAGTGAGGCGATGGCTCCTTCTGCTCTCTACAATAGCCTTGGCGATTGCTCTACGCTTTCAGTTCTTCTCGTTCAGGCCATCGTGCAACAAGAGCTCATGAATTTGAGTTTGGCCGTCTGCGCAGTCTCCAGCTCTAAAACCAATGACTATCGCCAAAGATCGCTGCCTCAGTTTTATATTCGTTCTCGCAACCCAGTCGAATGGAGGACTGCAGATGACAGCCCGATTTCTTTCCACCGTGGCCGTATCGGGCATGTGGTCCGCTGTTGTAATAAATGCTGGCCGTCACCACCTAGAACACAATATGCCTCTTCTAGCCGTTTCGGCACAAGGTACCGTCGTTCACAGAATCCATCGGACCATTTCGCTACCACTGCGCTCCAAAGACGCTCGCCATCACCGCGAGGTCGCCCATCCCGTTAACCGTCACCAGCGTGCGCGTTATCTTCTTCACCTCAACGACGACGCCCTACCTCGCCGCTCAACCTTGGATAGGAAAACTATAGGTGATGCAGCTCTCAGAATCGATGCTGCATCGTTTGTTTAGTTTGCGCTGCATCTTAGGGCTTGCCATCATAGTACTTCTATTTTGTATATATAGGGTAGTTCTCGAGAACGTTAACTTATCGCCACGGGTCATGCTCATTTGTCACGAGCAACCATTTCACTGAGAGCAAAAATGAACATCATATTTTATTATCAATGCAAGGCAAAAAGGCGGCATATATAAACAAAGCAGGTGCATGAAAAACGTTTTTGTTTCCGTTACCTTCATTCATATAGATTGACTTTCCGACTCTTTTTGTAGCAAGCGCACTTTTTGGACCTTTTATTTTATCATCGCGAAAGAAATGTCTCATCAGGCAAGTCTATATTTCCTTAAATTCCAGGAAACCTATTTTCATGAATGGCACCTGAGCACCACTTACATTTCTCAATGAAAGAAATGAGTAATATGCGTTTAGACTAACTCACGACGGCGCCTTGCAATTGCAAAAACAACTTGAATGCCATATAAGGAGAACTTCTGACTCAAGTTGCCCTTAAAAAAATACAATAAAAGGAACAGTCTGTTTTATTTTGAATCCAAGAGGATACTACACAAATGTGTCACTCTATCATGATCCATTTTCTGTTGAACATTCTAGACCCATTTTTTCAATTATAACGCTTCTGGCATCGCACCGCACATTGCTTAAGGCGAGTGCGAAACCGTTCCATTACCGCTTCTGCACTGCTACTGTGTGTTTAGCTGTCGCGCATGCAACTGGGTGATCGCCCACCCACCGTATACTCCATTCATGTTGCAAAATGTGCAATGGTAGAGCGAAGACGTGTGCAGTAGTTGGCTGCAAAAATGGTGACTGGCGTTTTAAAGAATGGAATGAATCCGTGCTGGGAATGAATGAATGAATGAATGCATGAATGAATGAATGAATGCATGAATGAATCCGGTCCCATGTTCACGGACCGCTGCTAAGCAACGACTGCCGGTGTTGCCAGCCTTTCGCGATTCACGGCGTTCCTCGAGGATTAAAAAAAAAGAAATCACTCACCCATCAGCGTTGTATATTACTAACCTCCAAACAAAGAACTACAACCGTGGGAAAGCCGGTAACAGTGAGGATACTGTTCGCTACGCAGCGACAAATGAAGTGTCACTGCGTTTTGGCAAAGTAACTTTCTCGCACGTCATCTACACACGCCCACCCCAACTCCCACTCAAGCTTACGCACGCTCTATCACCCGCGTATTAAAGTTAAGTGAATGGGCGCACTCTAGAATCACTCCGCCGAAGCGCAGGTGACTGACTAGACAGGCAGCACACGAATGTGTATACCAAGCTCAATAATTCGTGACGGCCCACAGAAAGCAAGCGACTAGCGATAATGCGTATTTGCTTCAAGCTATTGCAAAACAGAGAATATCTGCGTTCAAGCATTGTGCGCGGCAAGGACAAATTTACAGCAACTTAGTCCATCCGCGATAGATTAGGCAGAAAACAAACAATCAGGTAGTCACCGCAGCAAGGGACCTTACTGAGTCAGAAAAATGAGAAGCCGCTACTTCAGAACGAGTGAGAAATAAGCATGGAATAGCAAAAGACATTGATCCTGGTTTAATTCAGAAGCGAAAAGTTAGGACAGCTTTAAATACATTTCTAGCTCGATCTCTATGGGATACAAGTACTGCATATATGCTGCTCGCACCTTTTAGCCAAGGCCTAATAAACTTCGAAAGTGCTTACGTGTCCTCTGAAGCTGTTGCCAAAGCTTCACATCGTCCAACTAGTCACCGTCTACGATATCCACCGAAACAAAAGGTTTGCCTAGCCGCTCCGGCGTCCTGCACATGCATTGTAAACACGGAGGCAGCTGAGGCAATCTATGGGCGCGTCACCACGTGATCAAACATGGCGGCGCCCACAGGATGGCCGTGAAAACGGCCTATACGCTCCTGACAGTGCAGTTTCCCGGCGACGGCCGCGCCACCTCTAGCGTCGAAAGCGCAACTCAGGTACTGATCAAACTTCAGTCGACGGCGTAGTGGCACACGTGTTGTTGTTATGACGGCGTGTGATTCGTAGCTTCTGGATGACGTGCGCCACCGTCCTGCGGGTAAACGTTCTCATACCGCTTTTTTACGATGGCCGATGTGCAAGACATTGAAAACAGCCCAGCAAGAAAAGCGTGGGGACGGCGGTACTGCTGCGTCAAAGGCTGTAACGGCCATGCAGGGCTGCCTGCTCTCGGACTCCAGATTTCCTGGCCGGCCGGGCTTTTGTGCCCGCGCTTCCTTTCTGGAGGATCGCACTAGAAAGTACTGTAGTCAGTAGACTGAAGCTTTTGGTCAAGAAAGAGTCTTGCCCGGCAGCCGGCTCACATATTTTTGAAAATTCTCCATATGTCTTAGAGCTATTTATTTCGCTGTATACGAGGCGTACTGCGTGGTGGCTGCAAGTGTTCTGGCTTGCGGGAGTCGCTCAACACTTCACGCTGTGTGGCTCTGCTTGGGTTTGGGTTGCCGGATACGGTCACCCGAGTCTTGGCGGCCGGAGCGGTCCAAGCTTGGTCGTGCTGGTGCCTCGGCAGTTGTAAATAATGTACTGGGGTTGCTTGTCAGAACATAGCAGTCTAATAAAATTTTTGTGCAAGCTGTTTAAAAGAGCCTTTTAGCAATTCTAAAAGATATGGCGCCTATCATTCCTGGCCATTGAGGCTTTGCAATCGTGTCAAAACAGCACCACGAAGGACACGTTTTGTCTACGGCAGTGTCTACGGTAACTCAAATGGTTGGATAAGAACACCTACGGTTTCGTTTGTAGCAATTGCTATGAACGGGTGGATGTCTGATTTTCCCTCTATTAATTACTTCTCTCCACCTTGCGGGTTTCCGCAGAACTTCTACGTCAAACTCTTGCCTTTGCTTTTTGTTGTCGACAAATTCGACTTCGCCCTGCCATCTGCTAGCCGCCTGGTTAGCTCAGATGGTAGACCTGCAGCCCCGGAAAGGCGGTGGTCCCGGGTTCCAGTCGCGGACAAGGACGAATTTTTCTTCAACTTTGAGGCTTTTCTTTCGGGGAAACCGTTTGGGTTTCCTTTGTAGCAATTGCTACGAACAGGTGGATGTCTGATTTTCCCTTCTTTACTTATGCCTACCGCTCAATAAGCTCAGCCGCGCCTGCACACTCAATTTAGCTGCTTGATCAAAGCATAATATGATACTTGAGTGTACTCAGGCTAGAGATACGCTGCAGTTGTGTTTGCCTTGGTGGAAGTGACACTTCTCATGATTCAGTTCTCATGATATGACGAATGAAAAAATCGGGCCCCTCGGTTAACCCCCGTTCTACTCGTTTACTTGGCCAGCACAGTCACACCGGCGGTTTCCTTCACGCTGCGAAGGTGCGCGGCAGCGTAGAGCTCTTCCCCTTTGCGACAAATGGCATGGCGTATCCGACCGTCGAAAATTAAGATTGGTCTGAAACCACACAGCAAAACTTGCGCCATTTGTTCGTTTCAAAAACAAGCATGCACAAGCGACCACGTTGGCAGATTCGCGTGGGCAGCGTGAGTAGCTTGGTGCGTCAGTGTCAGTTTTGACGGAAAGTGCCACAAGAGGCGCTGACGATCGCTGCTCGGACGCGCCGCCTGGGCAGTGTCAGGAGCGTATATACACGGAAAGTAAGCCGCTAACGCAATGGCAACGACGACCAGCAGAGGCCGCGGTGGGAGCGTCCCTCTTCTCTCGCGCACGCTCTACGGGTCATTCCGTAAACAGGCTTTCCTTTTCTAGGACGATGCGTTATGCCACGAAAGCCCGGCACTGCAGTGCATGGCATAAGACCCAACGACGCGTCCTTCACCTAACCTTGTTCGCAAGACTCGTAATTCTCTATACGCGCGGAGCCTCGGATCGTCCTGCCCCTAACATCGTAGCCCCGCTCAGACACGCCGATGACGCCTAAGCACGCAGGTGCAGTATCTGGATCGCGGCTGCGAGTTCAACAGGGCACCGTCTATTCCATATGCATTCCGCGTGAAAATAGGCAAGCGTAGTCACGAACTGTCCGCCTGCCGAAGCGCGGAACAAAGAAAGTGCACGCAGATCGTATGGACACAGGTATATGTACTATCGCATACGTTTCTTTTTTTTTTGTATGTGTGTGCCTGTTTTCTAGTCCAAGCGCACAGGTGAGATCGTGCGTGATAACGAAATAGCGGTTTCTGCGAAAGCACTGCAGGGTTGATCCCGGAGGGCTCAAGGCCACAACCGTTAACCTTTATACCCTCATCAGTAGGTCGCAGCGGCGACGCCTCCGGCTCCAATGTCAAGGTTTACGGTAATCTCCGTGCGCCTTTCTCAACGTCCACTCACTTGCCTTTTGATGCTTTGTTTTCCTCCGTATTTTTCGAGCGCTCCGTTTTTCTATATAAAAAAAACAAGAACTGATGCTCTCGCAGCAAAAGTGGGGTGCAGGATGTCTTACGATGTTCAAAAAGTGTGAGAGCAAGGAATCTAGTATTGAGTTGGGTCGAATTGGGTCGATGTGACGCGAAATATGTACAATAAAGGGTGCATACTGTTTGGAACCTGAATTTATGTTGAACGTTAGGAGCCACAGGTACGCTCACGTGAGAAGACACTCAAATGCGTAATATTTAAAAAAAGTATCAAGTTATTCTGTGTTTTAGGATCATTGACGATTACACGAATGGTTTCTGTTGATGCAGAACGTGCATAATTCCGATATCTGGGAGAGAACCTTCGCCTGCAGTGGAGTCGCTTTGCGTTTGTCCTTGTCGCCTTTTTAGTGTCACGTGTGCCATTTTGCGCTAGTCATTTCAACATGGAATACATACTAGCCCGGTCTCACACCCCGCTGAAGTAATAAAACCGTCAATTGCGATAATGTTTCCTTAATGTCCACGATATTCATTTTGGATCGAATTCTTTCTTCTTGCATTCCAAAATCACGACTTCATTATCAGAAGTGCCATAGTGGGCCACACCAAATTAATTTTCACCACCAGGGGATCTTTGACGTGTCTCCAATGCACGGGACGGGGGCGTTTTTGCATTTTGCCTCCATCGAAATGCGGCCGGGATTCGATCCCACGACCTCCGTGCTTAGCAGCGCAACGCCATAGTCGCTATGCCACCGCGGCGGGTGATGATGACATTTGTTCGGAGGATTCGTAGTGGCCGTTTCCACCTCCAACTAACTTTTTTTCTTTTTTTCTTCTGAATAATGCCGCGCTTAGTGCCTGCCAAAATCTCTTTAACAACTTAGCCCACGTAGCCTACTCGTAATAGGGATATCATCAAAGAAAATGTAAGAGCAAAAAAAAAAACGCGTGTTCTGTTTTGATCTTCCCTTATTTGCACACTCTCGCTGCGTCTTTCGCAATATTACGGCAGTTACAGCCAACGTTGGCACTTCACATGTTTTTATTGGCGTTGCTGTACTTTTAAATTTTGTCTGTTTTTCAAGCTATACGGCTATTCTTCTCTTTGCAGAGCAGCGTCGTTTAGTATGTGAATGCACGCATCTTGTCCACATTAATTTGGGAGCCATAGTATTCGTAGTCTCTTTCACCTCCTGCTGCGCCGCAACTAGTGATTTCACACCGGAAGCTCTTACGGGCTCCCTCTCCTAGTCGTTTTGATGTCCGTCGCAGGCGCGGGCATCCGCTGACGTCGGTCGCCGAAATCCCAAAGTGCTCTGGGAGTTGATAAAAAGAAAAAAGGAAGAAAACACGTTCAGTGCCCCAAGCACTTGAACCCGGGCTCCACAGAATAGCTAGCAGTCGGAGCCTTTACCTCTCAGTCCCTCTAACTGTATTTCCCGTTTATTTTTCATGGTATCTACTACAATAAGTAAAAGTGGTTTATTTATAGGCACTATTTGCAATATTACGAGCACTTAGTAATCAATAACAGGTCAGTGACCAGTATATATATATATATATATATATTGTCATAGAAAGCAGCGCCCTCTATCGCACAAAAGAACTAAATAAAGGGACGCTAAATAGTTAATAAAAAGTTGACGCCAACACAGCTGACATGAGTTATGGTCAAGATGACTCCATCTTCTCTCTTTTTTTGTACTTTCTGCGGCATGCAGAAATAGAGAGTAGCTTTCCACAAGCGGTAAGCTTCAAATACGAGCATGGTCAACACTCAGGCAGACACATAAATGTCAGATAGAGGGTGCTCCTCCCAACCTCTACGAGTCGGCTCACGGGGCTGCGCGCGAACTTGCCCGTCGCGCTACTCCCGACCAATCGGCAGACGACTCCCCAGAGAACAGGGACAAGCCGTCCACCTCCATCGAGATTACTAAACGCTACTGTCTCAGCCCTAGAACCTACTTTGTTCCTCATCCGCGGCTCAGTTGAGCTCAAGCACTAACACTCCGTCTACTACAAACGAATACGTATCCCCAATCCGTTGCTCTTACATACAGTCTATCCGGATACTTACACCGATGGTACTTGCCCCGATTGCTGAGAACTAGCCAGGTTAGAACACATGCTCAGGCGGTATAGCCGTTCACGCTCTATCATCGATAACAGCGCGGCCAGATGGGAGGCAGTTCTCCGCAGCCCTCTTGTGAAAGACCAACTCTGGGCTGTCCAGTGGGCAACGATGCGGCCGAGAGGGTTGGCCTTCCGTTTCCCACGTGTGAGCGGCCAGCTTCATGATCACCCACGATCTGCAGGATCTCAATAAAGTTTTGCCATACCATAACATATAAATACCAGTTAGTCACTCAATAACTCCTGGTGGATTGTCACGCTTGATTTGTACTGTTGTGTGCTCTGCGTATGTAGTAAATGCGATGTGATGTGAGTTGGCGCCAGTGCACGACTTAGCGCAACAAGTCTTGAACGGCGAACGTTGATTTTCCTTTTCCACAGAGAAGTCGGCCTCTCGAAACGTAGATGGCATTGCCGTGCCTCCACAAGCCTCCATCGCAGCACGTATGGGCCGCTATGGGAGTTTCGTTACCATGTCTACGTGTACGTTGCGTTATATACAACCCTACAATCAAGGTTTCAATGGCCCAGCCAGAGAGCAGCTTCAGCTGCGGCAGAGGCGCGAACGTGAGTCCCGCGATGCCACTTCATACGTCATAGCAATAGCAGCACTGGTCTCTCCAGTGGTGGCCCTGGAGGCCAATACGCTTCCATTGGCGGATGCGCATTCAGTGTATGCCTAGCTTTTCGGGTATCGGACGGAATGTAGTAGCACACTCCACGTCCCACGTATAAAGAGAGAGAGACAGAAGAACGGACTTCGACACTTTAAATGTGTTTTTTTCTGAGCCGTACATTAGTGAACTTCCTGAAATACAAGAAATAGTTAATGGTTACTGTCACATATAACGATGTTCTCAAGCTTATTTCCCATCTGAACAACAAATATGCTGGCTGTCCTGATGAAATTCAGTCGCAGGTATTAAAATCCGGCTTACAAGAAATTGCGCATTTTTAGTAGCTCTGTTTAATAAATCATTAAATACCATTTCATTACCTGCAGAGTGGAAGGTAGCCCACGTCGTTCCTATTCATAAAAACGGTCCCAAAAGTGTACTACAAAACTACAGGCCTATTTCTCTAACATGTGTCTGTTGCAAAACAATAGAACACATTATATACAGCGCTGTGATGAAACGCCTTCAAAGCAATAATTTATTTTCGAATTTTCAACATGGATCCAGGCCTGGCTTGTCATGTACGACTCAACTGGTAGAGTTCTCCCATGACCTCTTTTACTCTTCTGACCTTGGACTTCAGGTAGACTGCATATTTTTGGATTTCCGGAAAGCTTTTGGTACCGTTTCTCATGCATTGCTTTTACATAAATTATCTTGTCTCGGTATACACCCTGCAATAGTACATTGGATTGGAAATTACTTGTCTGGACGAACACAGCATGTTTTAATAAACGGCACTAAACCAGCACCTGTCACCGTAACCTCTGGCTTGCCCCAAGGGTCTGTATTGGGGCCTTTTTTATTTTTAGTCTTTATAAATGACATTGTCCACAATCTAGAATGCAAAGTGGGGTTATATGCTGTTGATTGTGCCATATACAGGAATGTAGAAAATGATTGTGATGTTAGTAGTTTGTAGAATGATCTAAACAAAATTCATGCTTGGTACATTAAGTGGGGCATGTCCTTGAACATTGCTAAATGTCAACTTGTGTCATTCACCCGTAAACGCTTTCCTGTGAGGTCAGTGCATAAATTGGACGGACTACTTCTTGAAAAGGTCCAACACTACAAATACCTCGGGGTTTATTTTTCAGAAAATTTAACATGGCATAGACATATTGAATACCAAACCTTAAAATAATCTCGTATGCTAAACCTTGTTAGATGTAATTCTTATAAAGCCCCCCAGAAAGTAAAAGAACTGATTTACATTAAAAATGTTCGTCCGGTACTCGAATACGCTTGCCATGTATGGGACCCTGAAAGCTCTAAACTTATAGAAAAGCTTGAACGCGTCCAAAACCGCGCTGCAAGATTTGTTTCTGGTAATTATAACTTCCGTAGCAGCATTACATTAGTCAAAGAGGACCTTGGTTGGAAAACACTAGCACACCACCGATTACCTGCAAAAATATAACTTTTTTTTCAGAATTTACTGTGACCTCACAGGAATAAATTAGAACTTGTGAATAAATAAGAAATTTCCCTCCACGTTAATGAGCCCCAGGTGGTCGAAATTTCCGGAGCCCTCCACTACGGCGTGCCTCATAATCAGAAAGTAGTTTTGGCACGTAAAACCCCACAATTTGTTTTCTTTAATTTTCCCTCCCCACTTCGTCTCTAAACGATGTGATCGATCACGAGCTGAAAGTTCTTGAAATACGCTGTCGTGCTGATGTCTACCGTAATTCATTTTTTTCGCATGCTTCCGCACACGGGAATATGCTTCCCAAGAGCATTGGTGAATCTAAAACGTGTTCAGAGTTTCTGTCTTTATTTTCACGCAGTCTGCCGTAGTATATCATTTGGCTTGCATTGCGCTTCATGCGATAGTCTACCCTTTCTATTTCTGTGTTGCAATTTCGCACCGCAGTTCACTGAAGACCGGTTTGCCGTCGAGATGAATCATCGATGTTACGTATTTTGTTTCTTTTACCACCTGTACTTGGCTGTGTTAAGCTTTTATCACGTGTTTCATTTTCGTTCAATTTGTTACCCCCCCCCCTGCAATAACGCGCTTGTGGTGATGCAGGTACTTGTATAAAAAAAGAAAGAACGGGGTAAGCCAGGCTGGAAGAGCCAGTTTGCTACCCTACACTGAGCAACAGGAGAGGAGTGGGATATAGGTAAGAACGTAGAGAAAGAAAGAGAGCGTGAAAGGTAGCACGGGAATACGATCGAGCCAGTAAATATCACCGCAGACTACCGCAGCACTGGATCACGTGCAGCCCAACGAACACCAATTCAGGATACAGCCGCTTTTGCCGGTCTTAAAAAAATGGTAGGCGACCGTAATCTCTGACTTAGGTGTCGCTTAGTGGCATTCGCACCTCGGCGTTCCTTAAGTTAATTTTAGCCGAACGCAACGCACGAACCAAACTAGGAGGCAACTGTTTTTCATTAATTAGCCGCTTAAATATCATGACACCTTCTTGTGTCTGACGTCATTAGTGACATCATTACTTCGGTTTTCTACTTCCGGGTTTCCAGGAATTTCGCCAAAGTCGTCCTCACGTGACATCTCTTAAAGTCTACGGGGTTGTGCTTTGGTGTGCGGTAATCAAGGATTTCTGATTAATTCTAATTATTCCAGACAGCTCAGTAGCTCAACTTGTAACTGAACTTATGCTATGATATCATATTTATAATGAAACCCATGAATTTCGTACTGTACTATCGTTTCTAATATTTTAAAACTAATTTTGGATTATCTCCTCGGTCAGCTCAGGAGGTGATCCTGTAGTGCTGTGCAGGAAATAAGGGTTTAACTCGATGGTCGTGCCACTAGAAAAATGACGACAATTCCACACCGTGAAGATGGAATGGCAGCGAAAGCTGACGACAGGCGAAGCTCTCGAACGAAAAGCAAAGTGCTTTCGCTGCGATTACATATTCACAGAGTGGAATGGTTGTCATTTTTTTTTTGCGTTGCGAGGCTGGCGTCGTTGCTTCGAAGGTGCCCGGGCTCGCGATTGTCGTTTTCGTTCAGCATCGCGGGTGCGTTCTTCGTCGGTGGTCGTTTGGCGCAAGTGCCGCTTACATTCTTTTTGCTGTTCCCTCCGGCGCTCCTCGTACGCATGTTGTTCTTCGGGTGCATGAACTATACGTGTCCGCCACATCGAAAACACAGTTGTTTTTAGCGCCGATACCTCTCCTGCTTATATACTGCGATAACCTTGACGTCACGCTATTGTTCACGGCGAGCGTTCTGATCTGTTCCGCATTTTGACATCTGCGCCACCGCACTGCACCCGTATGGGTTTGTTAGAAATCACCAAGTCCGTTTCTGTTGCCGGACGCAGAAAAAACTACAGAAGGTTAGTCAGGTACAGCTTTCGCTGAACAACTGCAGAAGCTGCCTTCGTCACCCTCCATTACTTGCGATTGATCATCCCGGTATCTTCCCTTGTGATGGCCAGATTCACTGAAGCGTACCTAACTACTAGCCCTAGCGCGTTAGGACCAGCGCACAAGACATTCAACGAGTGGCGTACAAACTACAGGCTTTATCTATCATCCACCACGCTTCATGACGCGACGGAAGGTAATCCTATGAGGGATGCGCAAATACATTATCTGCCAACGCCACATTCAACACTACACACTGAGTAAGGACGAGTTTCCCACATGCATGGCGTGCAGATGCTTCACTAAATAATCCCCAGGTTTTGTGAGGTTGTCCACGTGCCTACGCAGCTGGCCGCGAGAGCCTCAGTCACATATTGGACAGTTTTAGTTACACGTACGCAGAGACTTCACGCACGCAAACGTGAAAGCTCTACGTACCGTACACGCACTGCACCTGAAACGCTTTTAGCTACATGTACGTGACGCACGCTAAAAGCGACCGTGTATCGCCATCTATCGCCAGGTATAAACACTGCTGTAGCCATTTACATCCAAGACAAAGCAAAGCCAAGCCAGTCGAGTTGGATTGGCGCGCAAAACACCTAAATGTTTGTTCTTGTGCCTATCGGAGCTTCGCAATGCCTAGAAGTGCTATACTGCATATTGTCCTCGAAGGGGTCGCACTCCCTTACGTCTCGTCACAAATCCAAGTCGTTTTTAGAAAAACGAAGGCGCGGAGCTACCTTGTCGGCGTGTTTGGCTGCCATCTTGCAATGATGCTCTCGCTTGTTCGAGATCTCGCGAGACCACCGCGAGGAGCTCTCTACGTGCGCAAAGAACGCACGCAAACTTTTGAGTCTCACGTACGTCTGTGAGACTCACGCAAACCCTTTGCGTTCTGCGCATGCGCACTGCTCACACGTAAGAGCTCTACGTACGCAAAGCCTTTACGTGCGTGAAACTAAAACTGTCTATTACTGCACGTAGACCTACGAACCTGGAAGTGCGGCAGGTGGGCGTCATAAGGGCACTCCTTGGACATCTTAGATTTCCAGACAAGGTTGGCGACTAGGTCTTTTTTTTTTCCGTGGACCTGAACCGGGGTTGCGCGCTTAAGTTATCTTTCTTTCAAACAAACAAATTAAAAAACACAGATAACGTTACCAAGCGTGCACAAAAATAGAAGATTACGACCGCGAGTAGGCGAAATCAGAACAGCGTAGACGGAATGTCTCTTCACATGTCGCGGCCATTCAACTGCAGCATGATAAATTGCAACTATTACAGTTTCGCGTGCGATTTTCTAACAAATTTGCACAATAATGAACTAGTTTCTGGCCAATTCTGACTCTACGCGTGGAAAAAGAAAGGGTGAAAAATATGAAGAAAAGTGTATATAAAAACTCTTAGCAGCCATACACTGAGAGTTTGAAATCTTAACGTGCCCCTAAACATCCGCATTGATTATTGAACCCTTAGAAAGATCACTCAAATCTGCAGGAGTATGCATAAACGAAACGGTTTAAACTTCGCTGGCACAAACTGTTCCCGCTCGCACTGCAAGGTCCATTGCTAGCGTCATTTCTCTATGGGGTTGAGGCATTTGTCAGACGATGTATCCGTCCTCAGCTGCGGTGCGAGGATACGTGTAGATACTTTGACGAGCTAATTAAATCTTCAATGACGCCTGCAGTGGGTCATCAATTAAGGTTATGTTCGACCAAGTGCGCACGTCCGCGCTTGGAAGCTCAGTTGCAATTTTAACGTGACAGCGTTAAGGAGCTCGTGTCGCAGAAAAGCCGGTGTCGTCGGCGTCAGCGGCGTTGGCCTTGAGCGATAAATCCCAGAAGGCACTTTATAAATAAAAAACACCTTGCAAGATGGGCTGGTGGGAATCGAACTAGGGTCTCCGGAGTGGGAGATGGAAACGCTACCACTCAGCCACGAGTTCGTTCCTTCAGAACGGGACAAAATCACCTCTAGTGAATGCGGTGTTGCCGTAGAAACGTGCCGTAGAAAGTTATACTGCGGTGTATATCGGTAATTATGACCGTGTAACTTACAGAAGTCGCCGCTTTACGAGTAGCGAAGTACGTTTCCGCTAAATATCTTCTGTGCTCTGCGCACACGCAGAGCCATCTTGCGGCAAACACAGAAGACCCCTTCCTCGCAATGTACGGCGCTGCCCCGACACGTGGCGCGCCAGTCAACCCATGACCGCGTCCGCCTTCATGGCGCGTCGGGGCCCGGCTATCTTTGCCGATCGCGACGTTTGGCTGGCGTAGCGCGTTTGAGTAGGCGGTACGAACGGGATGCGATAACGCTATCGCATTCCACTCTTGAAAGCGAAGCTTAAGCCTCCTCGAATTTTTATTACGAGCCTCAGTATTGTAGCACACTATTTGCGATGTTTGAACCGCATCCCCTTTCTCTCATGCCATTGGGACCACATAGCAATCCAAGAAGGCAGGGGCGACATCACGAATAGCTGTATGGTGCGCATTACGTCATCGGGGCCGCAATCTTACGTTACTAGCGTGTCCAGAAGCTAGGTAAACGCGAGAGGTCACAACATGACAGGCTCCGAGCAACAAAACGATAATAGCGATAAAGCAGTGATGGACGGTCACTGCCAGAAAGAAAAATCAAGCACGTGTGATATGGCGCACCGACGTCAACGTCGCCGTCTTGTTGTGGTAGTAGCACGGTGATAATTGCATCCGTAGTGTCCGTTACTCAAGTATTATTGCGTTACAAAAAGGACACGGAAGTAAAAGACACCGTGTTTTCTCTTACGTCCGTGCATTTTTTTTAAAGCAATAATACTTCAGTAATGGATTACCAACTTGGCCGGAATGCTGCGCAGTAAGTCCGTATTTTCACGTCAAAATTCTATAAAAGCTTTCCACTTCGGTATGTACTAGCAAAATCCTGTAACATCACAGGTACTCCGAAATGTCGCAAAAAAGGTTCAAGATATGCAAAACTCGAATTGCTGTAAAATAAATTCAGGGGTTTTACGTGCTAAACACAATGTTTTAAGGCACACCAGTGGGGGAGTCCGGATTCATTTTGACCACCTGAAGTTCTTTAACATGCGCCCGGTGCCGCGGTACAAGGACGTTTCTGCCTTTCGCCCCAATGAAAATGCGGCCGGCCATCGCGGCCGTAATTCAATCCTGCGCCCTCGGTCGAAGTAGCGCAACGTCAAAGAAACTACGCCATCACGGCAAGCGCTAACGCTGTAGACTGAAAATGATTTATAACACTGAAAAGTACATTGAAAAAACGAGTTGATATCAGGACTAGCTGTTTTAAAATACGAGCAAACTCTTTATTTGCAGAAAAGTATAGAGTAAAAAGTTAAAACAGGTGAAGTTGCACAGCGCTGAAAGTCCGCCAAGAATGTTTAAAATAAAAGGAATACTGAACGCATCATAATGCTTAGACACGAAAAGGAATAAGAATGTAATCGAAACTACAACAAAGATCTACCAAAACTCGAAGCCTGCAAACGGGCCGAACGCGTGGGCTGGCTGCTGCAGAGCAGAAGGCGAGTCTTCCGGCAAAACGTTCTGCGAAGGCGCCAAAGGCGCTCGTCGGTTGCCGCCTTGTCCCTGCGCCGTGGACGTGCGGCCGGTCTCGTCGACGCTTCCAGCGACGACGTCCACCAGCTCTCGGAGGTCCGTCGATTGACCACCCGCCGTCCTGTCGTGTCCGCCTGCAGCTGCTCCCCTGGCTAAAGGCGGTGCCAGGATCCTGTGCATCGGATTCCTTGCCCGCCATGCCGCAAAAGCCCGGCAGTGGAAGCGAACCGTGAGGAACGACCAGGCCACGTAGGCCGTGACCAACAGGCCGGCAAGAGTGACCAGGCTGGCCGCCTCAATGATGCGGCCTTCAAGCGCTTGCTTCGAGGCGCTGTGGGTGCACAAGAAACAGCTAAGCGCGGCCACCGGCGTCAGGAGCGCGAAGCAAAACATGTCTCCCAGCACCCCCCGCCGCGAATCGCCGCGCAGCGCCCAGTGGAAGAACTGGCGCACGCAAGTGGCTCGGCCCGCGGTAGGAAAGCGGTGGTGGCAAAGTTCGCAACGATCTATGTTTCGGGCGTTCAGCCAGCGCTCCAGGCAGGTGACGTGCACGAGGCCCATGGTGCCCGAGCACCTGCACAGCGACACAAGCGAGTCCTGTTGGTCTCCCTCGTGGCAAATGCGGCATATGGGTCCGCTACTCGCCGTTACGTTGAGACAACCGGCAGGTGTCTGTGGAGGACTGCCAGTCCACTTCGGGTCGCTTTCGAAGTCGCTAGTTGGGTTCGAGCTTAGAGAACATGGCACAAGAACGTCCGTAGGGGGCACGATAACTGTTTTCTTGCTCGTTCCTTCGCGTTCGGGGCTCGAGTCAACAAACACAAGGTAACCCTTGGGCGTGCAAGATGGCGAAGGCTCGATGTCAGAAAATAGTTCCCGGCTGGCACCGCGGGACTCTGGAGACGGCGAAGGAGAGGACGACGACCCCGAAGAGTGGCAGTTCTGCTCTTCGTCTTCGAGTATTGGAGCCTTGCTGTCGCCCTCGTGAAAGCTCCTTCGACACGCACGGCGCCGCGGTATTCGAATGGCAAGTTGGCGAAGTCGAGGACAGTGGGCACCCGTGCCAGTTGGAGCGGGGGCAGCTCGTGATTGCGCCGGCGCGTCTTCGGTAAGAGCCATGTACCGGTCGTTAGGCATAGCGCCGTCCTTCTGCTCGCGCAAGCAAGTCCCCGAATTTATGTAGGGGAGCGCGCTGATCGCGCCAGCACCGACAAAAAAGTTTTGCAGCGCCTCCTCTCGGGTACCTTAAGGTGAGGAAACGCTGATATAAAGCAACCTTCTCCTCCCCTTTGGCTGTTCTTTTATGCCGTTATCGCTTTCGGTGCATATCAGTCCCCTCAAAAGATTTTCTTTAATGTACAAATAATTCGAGCGCTACCTTGCGCTACCGTCTACGAATGAAACCCACGAGGCTGTGTAATACAGCATTTATTGTCTGCGAAAGAGGAACGTGATTGTGCGCACAGGCGCATGTGCTTGGTTTGTAGTTTTTCTCTCAATACTGCGGGTGCAAAGAGAGGGCGCGAAGGGTTGAGGAGGGCAGCTTCATCGCTTTGGCTTTCTGACAATAATACCCGTGTTCGAGAAGTGTAAACGTCTAAACCTACTGCGGTATATTTAGTCATCAATGAAATTTGGAGGGCGACTGTGGTACGTACACCGGTGAGCAAAAGTATACGGACCATGGATTGCACGATAAAACTAATTTTCCCCTCTGTCTGTGAAAGCAACTTGAAAGTTAAGTTGCAGTGCAAACTTGGCATTACGAGTTTTCTACTGCTCGCGTCAGTGGCCGTTTATGCAAGTTAATTACGAAGAACTTCTGTTTTATCGGTGACCCTGTGGTCAGTATACGTTTGCGCATGGGTGCACATACGTGTCCTTAAGCCGCGTCTTCAGCGACATTTCACCTCTGCAAGGTGATTAGATCAGGCCTCGTGGCGCACATTTCTGGCGAGACTACTGTAAAACAGTTTAAGGAACCAACGTAAAGAGGCGATTTGCCAGCAAAACGCCAGCATGACGTTACGACACGCTTTTTATTTCGTACTGTCACCGGCATTTCAGTCTCTTTCTCCGGCCATATGCTTTCAATAAGGCTTAGTGGCCGCCTTGTTTTGCGGAAACTATTTCACCAGCTTCACGTGGTCATGTCCCCTCCGACGAGCGGGCTTTTGACCGCCTATGGAAATATTTATCGAGTTGCTAGATAATTTTACCATCAATATATATAGTTAGCGCTAATTGTTATGATAGCGTAATCCCTAACATTGTATGTATTATGTATGTTGGATGCAGAGTGCGAGTGATTTAAGCAAAAGAACATTAATACTTAAAATAGGAAACATCTAGGCTGCTCTTGCGTTCAGCAAGTGTTGTAAATCAGGCCAGGAGTGTTCGCAGAAGATATCCTACTTGCATTAAATGATTCCGTGGTATAATTCAGGAAGCGTAAACGACCGCCTTCGTGTCGTGGAACCCCAGATTCAACAGAATCAAGCATAGCTGTTATACTTCATTGGCTCCCATGCAGCTTTGCACAGCATTGAGAGAGAGATAGCAAAGAGAGGAAAGGCAGGGAGGTCAACCAGACGAGCGTCCGGTTTGCTACCCTGCACCGGGGGAGGAGAAAGGGGGAGCAGAAAGAAAGAAAGCGGGATAGAGGGAACACTGTTTGTGCACGCAGCAAAGTGCTTGGAAATCAGTCAAGTCAAAGCAAGTGCTCCGTCGATACGTTAGGCTGCCGTCAATCTTGGTGGTTCATAGCTAGTGATGCACGTTGAAGTGACCAGTGAAGACCAAGGATCCGGTGGGCGTCAGCAGTACGTTGCAGTACGTGGCAGTATATTTTTAAGCTAAACCACAGCCGTTCTGACTTCAGTGCGAATATAATGATGCGGGTGAGCCGTGATGCTTACTCAAGAGTTGCAAGTACTGAATCGAGAGCATCCAGGACTTGCATTGCACTGATTGTTACTGTAACATAGCACATGGCACGTCACTTCCTTTTTCACCCTGTTCCTCGTTCTACGTGCTTTTTTTCTAAAATGAGCCGATACAAAGTGCCCAATTCGCAACTGTTCTCAATGTTACAATAAAATGAATTCCGGGCTTTTACGCTTACGATTATGAGGCATGCCGCAGTGGCGGACTCCGTATTACGCTTGACCACCAGGGGTTAAAAGGGCGTTTTTCCACCGTTATAACATGCCGACTGAGAAATATCTACAGCTTTGTCTTTTCTACTCGGGAATATGACAAACATGCGCGCACAAACATCGGCATGAGTGAAGCAAGCATCGCTGTGGCTGGATCGAAGAGCCGAAACTTCAGCAGAAGCAACAGGATCTGTCAAGTCCAGAAGGGAAAATTTATTAAGAAAGTTTAGTAAAGAGGCTACGCTAGGCAAGTAAATGCTTTTTATCAGAAACTTGAATAAAATCCTATGACAATGCATCTCCATTTCGTTTTATACTTCCGGAGATGCGTCTGTTCCCCCATAAACACAATAAAATTTGGCGCTCATCATACTAACTTCGCATTAGCTGGTGGCACTGTCGACATGAAAAGATTGCCTCCTGGTCCTCCTTCTGTGACGCCACTGATTGTGGGGATAAGGGTTTTTCTTTTTGCTCGCGGAGAGCAGCAATGCAACTAGCTGTCGTCAGAAGTGTAATAATTTGGGCTGGTTGCTCCATGGCTTTACAGTGCAAAACATAGCGGGTCGTTTCTATGTCGGGCCAGAGGGGGTCTGTGCGAATGGCCGCAAGCGCGAAGACTTAAACGTGGTCCGAAAGCAAGCAACCCGCCGTGGTTGCTCAGTGGCTATGGTGTTGGGCTGCTGAGCACGAGGTCGCGGGATCGAATCCCGGCCACGGCGGCTGCATTTCGATGGGGACGAAATGCGAGAACACCCGTGTACCTAAGATTTAGGTTCGCGTTAAAGAACCCCAGGTGGTCAAAATTTCCGGAGTCCCCCACTCATAATCAGAAGGTGGTTTTGGCACGTAAAACCCCATAAAAAACAGCAAGCACGAGATAGCCATCAGTGGTTGCAGTGCGTTGAATAAGGCTGTGAGGAACTTTTTAAAGAATGCACCATACTGTCAAAATACCATGATCAGCGCGTGCAAGTGATATCTGAAACCTTCCACTGTTAAGAGTGGCAAAGCATTGCAAGGAAGTCCTTCCATACTTTTTCGATAAAGCTTACACAGTTTTATTTCGATTGAACCCATAGCCGTAAATGCGTTGTATGGGTTCAAGGATATAAACAAAACTATCTAAACATGTGATAAGCAGTAGTTTCACATCTCAACAGGAAAACAGCTCCACAAAATAATGGTAAAATGGCAAGCATTGATTAAGTCACATGCGATACTATTTCACAAACGCAACTCTACTTGAGAATTTAACGGAAATTTCTTAAAGCAAAAAATCAAAATACTTCGATCAATCGGTACTAGGGATGGCAACATTTCCGGAAGTTTTGAGTGCAAGTAAAAGAACCGTTTTTCTCTTGTTTTCTTTTTAGCAAATTTTGGAAATATTGAGAAAACTTGAAACTCTCCTAACAAATACTTGAGACTGACTTCAGCATACGCTAAAGAGTATAAAGGCGAAAGCCTGCGTGCTCATGAGACAGGGATTATTTTACTTGTCATTTTCGTTCGAATGCATTGTTACTTCCGATTACTTGTATTCTCCCACAAAGAATGCGAGAAACGTCTACCCTAATTAACTTCGTCCTAATTAACACCAATGATTGTGGGTCTAAAATTACTTCGCCTTAATTAACACCACAAGTCGTAGGTTCGGCTGCCTATGAAATTTAGTGCCATTACGCCAGACATCGGATTTGTCGACCCATGAGCCATTTAAGACTTTCGACTTAAAGTAGTGTGCATATATTATTCCTGTGATGAAAAATATATATCCTTAAATACATGCTATAATTATGCGGAGAACTCGAAGACAATGAATGAACGATTTGCTTTCTTCCACAAAAGAGAGCTAATCTGATAACTGACAAAAATGTCACTTTACGACCAAGTCGCTCTCGCTGCACACAATCGCATTGCAACATTCACATTTGATTTCACGTAGACGAGTTTTCGAACATGTTTATTTGCGAGTCTATTGCGAAGCTCGTTATGAGCATTTAAAAGCAAAGGGCGAGTTTCGTTCTCAGTTGGAAGATGACGAAGTTATCTGCAGCACCTTTCAAGCTACAGGTGTCAGCCGCTGATTATGCAAAGGCCTTGCCACCAGGTTGATGGTTCCACGTGCTTGGCGGAGTCCCAGTCACCAGTACTCTACTAAAGGTCAGAGGTCATCCTGTACGTATTCCGCTACGCTTGAAAGCCTTGGGATTTTTCAAAACAAAACTGAAAGCATATAATGAATACGCCTAAAAACTGCGCTGCGTTTTGTTGCCGTGATCATCGCCGCTCCTAGAATCGTATGCAGCACACGCATTATGGCTAGTGTAACTGGCATAACTGCAGGTGGAAATTTTAATGTTTTTTCCCACTTCATCAATGCTGAAAAAAAAGAAAAGAAAAGGATCTTCCTAGTTTTTTTCCCCTGCTCTCACATCTCTAGTCGGTGCGCAATTCCAGGCAAGCACTTCTTGCAAATGAGATATCAGTTCTACTGGAATGATTAAATTCCATCTAACTTCCACGCATGCGCCTCTTCCATCTTTTCTGATTTTCTTGCAAAGTGGCACACTAGCTATGCTGCTTGATAGGATAACCATTTGGTTGTTAGTCTTGTCTGTCGCTTCTCGCGTCCTCTTGTTTTGCGCTGTTTCTGCTGTGCTCTCACAGTTGCCCTCACAGATCTTGTCAACGTCTTGAGCGAAAGAGCTCCCAGTACTGCTAAGGGCCTGCGAAAAGTATTGGTTGAGATGACCACTAAGTTCCTTGGCTCCTTGTCTAATATCAAGGCTGATATGAAAAAGTAGATTCCATGAACAATGCCATAAAGGCCGAACTGACATCTCTCAGGGCACCTATAAGCTTTAAAAGTGAGAGTTTTGATGAAATAATGAACTAAATAAAATCTCTGAACTGAGGACCTGAATGGTGCAAGAAGTCGCAGCCTCGGGTGGCAGAAAGAGAACACGAAGATAAAGAAAGAATTAGGTGACACAAGAAAACAGCTGACAGACTTTCACTCGAGACGGAACAACATTGAATTGAAAGGTATACGCCTGTTGTTGAAAACGAAAACCTATATAAAGCAGTAGGAACAATGGCCAGCTGTTTACGGGTTGGGCTGTCCCGTCATGAGTTGGAAGTTGTACACACAATAGCGACAAAGGCCAACAGTGCTCGAAATTTCGTGGTAAAATTTCGCTCATGGTACGTGCGGGAAAAGCTACTAAAATCAGCAAAAGTGAGCAGGCTTAACACAACAAGTCTGCCTTTCAGCATAACCGTGGCGCTCACAATAACACAAGCCGATAAACTATTATACGATAGGAGCACGACTATATTTCGCTGCAATATTCGCAGCATAAAAAAAAATTTGAACTTGCTCCTAGCATTCTATATCAAAGGATGGGCACAGAGTCGAAGGGCGATGCTAGCAACCATCCAAACTTGGTTATAAAAAAAGGAGAGAAGGTGGCCATTCCTGGTTATGTAACTCTGTCGCGTCCGCACGACCCCTGTTCACGTGGAGGGGGCGTAGTTCTTTCTGGGAAGACTGGCTACGCATTCACTGAATTGTTATTGCTGAATTGCAGTACCCCCCCCCCCCCCCCCCCAGATATAGAAGCCCTATTTCTTAGCCTTTACTGTATTGGTATAATCGGGGTCGTTTATCGGGCGCCAAATTCTAACGTTGCTTCTTTTTTCGATAAAATGGAACAAATATTCTTTAATCTTTCGATGAAGTACAACAACTCGGTGGCAATCCTTGAAGACGTGAACGTTGACACCCACTAGCCATATTAATTATACACCACTACTTAATTCATTCAATTTTCGCAACACGATCAACATTAACTAACCTGATTGACTAATGCGTCGGCAACAACAGTTGCCCTATGTTGACTAGCATTGAATCGAAAAAGAATGCTGGCGTTTACGATGCACCAATATCAGATCACACTTCTTGTTTTTGTTCATATTAATTACGTAGGGAAAAAGAGTGCAACTTGTTTGACAATGGTCAGCAAGGTAGATTACAACATACTGCAGAATAACATTCTCACCATTGACTTTGATAATGTTTACGATAATGACGTCAATATTGAATTTCAAAATGTAATAACAAATGTTCCCTGCCGTCGACGATAGCCGTTGAAACGTAACTTTACGCTCATAGAAGACTCCTATGAATCCCTGAATGACGTATGAAATACTTGCATTGCTGAAGGAAAAAGATTTCTGGTTGAACAAATGGAGGGCTACATAAACATAACGATTACTATTTAGGCCAGATTAATACGTTAAGAAACCCATGCCTCTCATGAGAGCGCGAAAGGGGGAATATTATTCCACTCTTACTTAACAAGCTCAACGTAACTGTAAAAGAACTTGAAAGATCGTAAACGAATTGTTTGGAAATCTACCTTCACAACGCACTGTGGATAACTTTGATAAATATTTCGCTGAAATTGGGTCTGTATTAGCAGCGCAGTTCTCTTCTAATAGAGACCAATACCTTCCCACTTTTACGGAATATGTTAATTTGCTGTTCACAACATTAGAGGAAATTCAATATGCGGTTGCTAGTCTGAGAACCAGTAAAGCTAGCGGCTTAGGTGGGGTTACGGCGTGGTTAGTGAAAAATAATATTGATGTCCTGATATGCCCCATAATATGTTACGCATTTTACCATTCGTTGCGTACATCAAACTATCACTATTGTATGAAAAAAGTCAATGTCGTACCGATATATGAAGACGGCAATCGCTCAGATCCCTCAAGTGAACTTGGTGCGCATGCGCTGCTCCTGTTCATCTCGTCGCTTCTCGCGGTTGGAAAGCGCTGATCGGCCGGACTGTCGACGCCCGAGCGGTACTCGTAAGGAATCGGTCGACCGTGTGCCTGAATGACCTTCCAAAGATAATAAATTTCGCGAAGGTACGCCGACGATACGGCGATTATGGTTACTGCTAACAACGTATGTGAACTGGAACATAAAACAAACGCAGAACTAAAAAAAGAAAGATTCGTAAGTGGCTTTCAGTGAACAAATTAACGTTATTGCAAAGAAAACTAAATACACAATTTTTTCAATCCCGTTACAGACTTTGGGTTGACTCTTTGCGCCTAGCAATAAACAACTTCCTGCTTGAACAGACGACAGATTTCATATGTTTGGGTGTAATTTTCGACGCCAACCCAAACTGGCAAAGCAACATCAACCCCATATGCGCTAAAGTAGTCTGGGTGTAATTTGTTGCTAATGGCTAGAATTTTTTCAAATAGTGATATTCTCCGAGTTTTTTATTTAGAGTTTCTTTTATTGTCACTTGTCATATTGCGTCCAACCAGGACGATGGATGTTTAAAACAAACGTTGAACCCATACGGAAGATATACAGAAGCGGACACTTCGAATAATAACCAATACTAGATATAATCAACACAGCGCACCATTGTTTCGTGAAATGGAAATTTTACGTTTTGACATATTTAGATAACATCAAATTGCTTTTACCATCCATGGCGTCATTGAACACAACAAACATTTATTGTATACATATTCTTCCTCCCGCCTAACTGGGAACGTCTCATTACAGCATTTCAATCTTCCGCTGACTAACAATGTTTACGGAGAACGACGAATGCAATTTAATGGAGTTAAAGTCTGGAATGAGATACCACGCCACGTAAAAAAAATTGATTTTAAAGTGCACTTAAATACCTGCTGCAGAAAAACGGCTAAAACTAAATACTCGCACACACTTGTTCTTCTAGGTTACTTTTCATTTCATGCATTGAATTCTTTTTTTTTTACAGTAAGTCATATTGGTATTCACAACCTTTCTTCATTATCTTGTATTAGCATTCTATTGTATTGTAGTCGCAGTGCATGTAGCACCATGTTGCAGTTTATGCTAATTGCATTATCATGCGTTTTTTTTTTCCTTTTATGAGTTGCCCTATATTGATTCACAGTTCACGTGTTGTTTTCCGCGTTTATTTTCTTTCTCAGTGGAAATAACTTTATCGTTTAATGTCTTTGTAAAAGTTGTTTATTGTATTTACATATTAGAACAGTAAAGTACACTAAGGTATCGTGCTTTCTCGCAAGCCTAAAAAGAATGTGCTATACCTTACAGCACATGCAACTTGAACGCTACTGAGCCAACATGCAATCAAAAATTATCGAGTTTCATCTCGAAGCAGTGATTCATCGTACTTCTCCACGACTTCCAATGTCAACATGGCAATCCTCTGACGTTGGCACAAAAAGAGCAAAAAATGCGCTCTTAGCAGCAGATGGAGGTCCTCGCTATGTGATGGGACGAGTTTTGCGCATAATTCACGTAAAATTATAAGGTTGCCTAAATTTTAAGAAGCCTTCATCGGGCATAGTGTTACCAAGATTATTGAATGTGCCCAACCAAGGGACAAATTCTTTGCTGAGGAGCCGTCATATTTCCCTTGTATTTAGTACAGTGCTTCATTCTCCGCCTCCCATCTGGAATGTGTGGTATGGCATCCCGCCTGACTTTATGTATTCTTTTGAGCATGATGCCACTCTAATATTAACGCGATAGCGTTAAGTGCCCCGCGTCGCAAAAAGTCAGGTGTCGGCATCGGACGCCGTTCAGTGAAAAATCATTCCGAACCACAACCACGCAGGGGCTTTACTGAACTTTGACTTTGACTTTGACTTTATTGAAATTTAGACAATATACAGTTGTCCGGGTGAAGAGGGCTAAAGGTGACACACGTGGTCACCTGACTAGGCCCTAGACACCCTGAATTCACGCAGGCACAGTTTCGACATGGTAAGTTGCGAAGTACAATTTTTTTTTTACGGGAAGATTATAACAATTCACATACAGCAATATACATACACTATACATTCAAATCAATCTAATTAATTATGTATAATACCTACAAACATGTTCACTTGACGAAGTGAACACTCAAAGTAAAATTACTCAAAGTAAATGATTACTCAAAGTAAAATGCGTCAGAGAAATCATAATGTACCACCTGAACGCAACCTACAGACGCCATAGCGTCGGAATTTAGTTTGAATATGTCAGTAAACATAATTACGTTGCGCGCACACTGAAACACAAACTCCTTTTCAATCGTTTCTACAATGCACAGAGCGACGCGACGCTCTTGGTTCCATTTAAACACAATCGCGCTCGCCTCCGCGCATGCGCAAGAAAGCTGCACTTGCCGGGATGCGTACTTTTGTACTTTTGTACTAAAGGTACTTTTGCCGAGACCTTCTCTTGCGCTTGCTTCCTTGCGCTTTGCCTTGCTCTCCCTTTGTGCTGGTGATGTTCTTATCGTTCTTATCCGCCTCAGACGTTCTTATCCACATCAGAGATCTCATGGATGACAATCAGACGAAATTCAAGAAAACGGCGGCTACCCTAATCGAAATAAAAAAAAAGATATCGCAGTCTTAAGAGCGCAACTTAGTAGCATCGAGATAGGACTTTGGTGGCATCCGCGAAATTTGGGATGATGTCAGTTCTGTCTATGGCAGAATAAATGAAGTAAGGCAGTCCGTATCAAAAACAAACGAGGAGCTGGGCGACGTTGTAGATTATCTTAATAACAGATCGAGACGTAACAACTTGTTGATAAAGGGTCTACCAGAAACAGAGAAAGAGGACTATGCAATCACTTAAAGGAAAATAAGAGATTTTATTTCAGCTCACTTAGGTTTGCACTTAGCGGATAACGACACTCAAGGAGCTCACCGCATTGGGGAAACGTTGAACCGCGCAAAATCGCCCCATTATTATAAAGTTCTGAAACTTCAAGTTGAAGAAGAAGTACTTCGCAATGCCAGCAAACTAAAAAATGTCGAGCCGAAGGTATGGCTAGAGGACGACTTCTCACCAAAAGTACAATCGGCCTGCAAAATGCTGAGGGATTTCGCTAAAACCAAATGCATGGAAAACGAACGCTTCACAATGAGGTTTAACAAACTTTAGCTACATGGTAAGACGTTCAAATACAACGCAGTCTTAGGCAGGGTAATCGAGACAGCCGTACAGGAGGCGCATCTTCCTAAAAGACAAGGGTAATTGCGCAAGTCAAAGCCACACGGAAATTGTCCTCTTTCTGTGCTGCTCGCAAATTTCTGCAGTATTCTTCCTAAACTAGACGTAGTGAAAAGTATGATACACACATGTACCGCAGATATTATTATCGGCACCGAAACATGGCTCGCCGCTGATATCCCGAACGGTGAACTATCCCTCCCGAGTAACTCCAAAGTTTTTCGCAAAGATAGGAGTGATTGCAGGGGAGGAGGTGTAATTATCGCTATACGCGGAACGATTGTCAGCCGTCACTTATGCCCATTGACACGCCACTTGAACTACTGTATGCTATGTAAGGCATCACGTACATCGTAGATGCGTGTTACCGCCCCCCTAGCAGCCAGTCGGACTTTATTGATCATTTGCATGACTCATTAGAATACGTGTTCAGCATGCATCCGCAATGCATTCTAATATAACGCGGCAATTTTAATTACCCCAGTATAAATTGGACAACGTCCTCTGTGAACTCTCCGACCAATCGTCATGAGTATTCCCACTTTCTTCGCACAATAAGCATGTTTGATTTGGCCCAGCTGGTACATGACCCGACTTGAGGGGAACACATTCTTGATTTGCTATTCACAAACCCTCCAGGCAAAGCTCATACAAGTGTACATCAGCGAATTAGCGACCACGGACTCGTTCACTGTACGCTCCCACTGTCCTTCGAAGCAAAATCTACTACTGTCACAAAGCAGATACTAAACTATTCCAAAGCTGACACCATGGACTAAAATGAACCGAATGTTAGATGAGTTCGCCCTCATGTTCGAAGTCACGATCAATACCCGGACAACAAATGAGAACTGGAACTTTATCCGCGATAAAATGAAAGAAATAAAACTTGCTTGTATGCCTAAAATAGCCATTAAAAGCAGAACAGATGCGCCGTGGTTCACACGAGATGTTAAAAAACTTCTTAATAGGAAAAAGAGAGCCTGCCGAACAGTGAACAAAACAAACACTGGCAGTAATTGGCAAAAGTACGAAGAGACCCACGCTACTGCTGAGACAGCAATTATTGAGGCTAAACAATTACTTTAATTTTTTTTAGTCGTTTGATATACTAGTAGGCTGGTTAGGAAAGGTGCGACGGCGGTGTCGTCAAGTGAGTCACTAGTGACCTAATCATGTCACTCAAGAATAGGCTGTTACACTCTCAGGACCATTTAGTTTGATATGTTGGTTGGAAGCATAGGAGCGCATGCAACATACACGCTTAGTGAACTAGAATGAGTCGCTCAGTGATTATGTCAAGTGCCTGAGTAATGGTCAGCGTTTTGCCCTTGCGAACCATGTTGATCAATATGCATGACGATAGGGAAGGAAATCGCATGTCATGATCACAACCCAAGCAGCGTAATATGCGTCACGGTTGTGACTCACTTATGTGAGTCACTCTTGTCACTCGGAAATGCGACTCGAAAAGGAGGAAATGATCGATGTGCCACATGGAAGTGTTTCTGAAGCAGCCGTGATAACACTGGTAGCTTGGAAACTGTGCCCCTATAGTGCTGACACCAATGCAGTGATCACATCATTGAATAGACGGCATTCATGACGCCCGTTACGACCCCTTCTGCAAGAATTATTCGTTCCTGAGTCAATTTACAGCAGGATTAAACTGACTGACACTGGGATTAAAATGTCTGGCGCTTAGATTAAAATGACTGGCGAAAGGATTAAATCAGTTGACACGCGGATTAATTTGGATGGCGCTGGGATTAAATGTGGTGGCGCCTGGATTAAATTATTGGCACTTGGTTTTAAAATGCTGGTTGTCAGATTATATTGGCTGGCACCTGGATTATTTTCAATGGCACTTGGATTAAACTGAGCGGGAAAACCTGTAGTGCCAGGATTTTCTCCAGCATTTATTGTAGAAAACGTTTTTTTTTTTCGTTGTTCATCGTTGTTGCGCCGACAACAGTCCAATCAAACAAGAAAAAAAAAGAACGCAATATCGATATTTCGCCTCCCAATCGGAATAAAAACTGATATCAATTAGCTTCTTTCCAGGTCAAGTCTACCAAGGAGCTGGAAAACCAAGAAAACAAAGTGGGCCGCAGGACAAAGATGGTGTTCGCCTGCCAACCGTTGCAGACGGCAGCGTACACCTCAGATGTTCCGACTATTTTTTTTTTTTATAGTCCACAGCGGTCGTTACTTACCGGCTTTTTTTTTAAATTCTAAATCGCCGTCCACACTGAAGACCTGTAACACTTGTCAGTCCCTTTCCCTCCTCTCTCTTTTTCTCTACCTTTCTCCCGGGCCCACAAAACGGGCACAGAAACAGAGCCGACAAACTGCTTAACAGCCCACAGAATAAAGCCGACGCTTCGCACGCTGGAAACGGCGCCTTCGCGAGGAGAGCCTTAATCCCCGCACCTCTCGAAACGAAAGACGCACCCCGGAGCCAATGCCTCCCTCTCCGCCATTTAAAGATGCACCCGCGCTAATTCCGACGTTACGCCTAACTGCCGGCCGTATAGCCTCATGAATAATGGAACGGACGCCGCTTCGTTGCCGTCGAAGGCGTCGGGCAAGCCGGCTTATCGCCGACAGTAAAAGTCACGCCCCTCAAAATTCCTCACTTACGGCGCGCCTGCAGCTTTCTTTGTGGTATTTTCTTTTTTAACTTCTCGAACGAACTATAAACCGCTGAAGCCACCTTGAAGCACTTCGATCGATTATTTCACTCTTCTTCAAAGGTTACATGCGTGTATAGTACATATGGGAACACCCTCCCAAACGCTGTTGCCGTCCTTTACAAACAGAGACGTGCATTGGCTCCACCTAATTCCGAGCCTTGCCTGCGGCGCCTGAACTGGAGCACACTGCAGTCTACAGCGAGGGCAAGCGGCGAACATAGAGGAAATCCTAGAGCGCGCGGGGGCAGGGCTTGTTTAGTGGATCGAAATACTGTTATTACGGATCCTGATCGGCAAATTGCGTTGCCCAGCATCAATATCATTCCAGTTGCCTTGTTCAGATCGAGCTGGACAAAAAAAAAAAAGGAAAGAGGAAGGAGCAGTGACAGCGTGGACAGCGGGAGAAGTCACCGCAACCGACATCTGTCTTGGAACTCCTGTACGGCGCAATTATCTACCTCGCTTATTCTTTCGGGAACGCGAACGTCTTTGCGAATGCCAGTGGACTGGCGCACGGCGTCGTTATCCTGCATGCACTGCGCGCAAACCGATGGCTTACGCATGTATGCGTGCGACAAGGAGAAAGTCTCGCGACCAATTAGTAGCCAAGTTCGTTTTCGTTCTCCTCCTTCTCTCGTCCCCAAGTCTGTTGCGAGGACCTTGACCCCATCTCGCTGCGTCTCGTTCGCGCAACTCCTGCTCTTGCGTGGCTCGCGATTACCGATGTATGTACGTGCTCGCGTGATTCGGGATCTCGGGGCTCGACGAAAAAAACGCTAAGGGCGAAATCCGCGCCCGGGATGGCGATTCGCGGATGTGCGCGCGCTCGTTAATTTTACAACGAATGCGGTAATTCTGTGAGTACACTGATAGTGGGTTTACGCCAGAAGTGGGGTACGAAAATCGCACGCACGTGAGACGTGGGTGCTTCAGTGTGGCCGCCGGCGACATCGGCTACATTACGTCGCTATTTCTTTTTTTATTATTATTATTATAGAGCGCGGTTTTAGTTTCCTTAATGCCTGTCCCTCAGGAGGAGAGGGGGAGGGGGGGGGGGGACAGCGTCAATTTGCAGCACACTGAGCAGTGAAGTGGAAGAGGTTTTCGTTTTTTCTTCTCTTTCTTTTATTTCTTCTTTTTCGTTCTTTTTTTTCCTTGAAGCTTGAGCGTTTGTGTGCGTGCTCGTGGAATTAATGCTGTTATCCCAGAACGCAAAAAAAAAACGCGAACGCTTGGAAATCAAAACAGGCGAATCTAGCGCGTTGTGGTTCGTATAAAATCAAAGTAAATACTGCTACTTCACAAGGCAAGCGGCACGCGGGAAAAAGAAAAAGACAGCAGACAACACAAGCACTGTCTATAGGGTGTCCCAGCTAACATTAACCAAGCTGCTCAAAGAAAAAACTAAAAGATTAAGAAATACGGTGCAACATAAAATAAATGGCTCGGTCGCCACCGGGCTGACGATCGAGCACAGTAGTTCTTAGGCACGTTTCTTGCACCATGATTTCTTAATATCTTCGTTTCTTTTTTCTTTCAATAGCTTGTATAATGTTAGCTGGGGCACATGCGATATATACGATCAAACTGTGCAGGTTCACAACAACCTGCTCTCGGCATTCTAGCGACATAACCGGGAAATAATATTACTTTGCTCTCCTAAACGTCGGTGCGAACACGATGGCGTATTCCGAAGCGCTTAAACCAAGGCGTTTTTCCGGATACGTTCCCATACGCACGCTGTTATATTGCGGTAACAGGAAGACACTTCTCACGCTGGTAAAGCTTCATATTTAGGTAGTGACGTATTCAGTGAATAAGAGCGCCGACTTAGGCTGCTTGGCGTGAGCGGTGTGTGTGGCTAACGAGAGGAAAAGCGTAGAGACGGCCGGACGAACGAGATGCACGGACGAGGCGCTGACTTTCGACCGAAATTTCACTGCGGAAAAAAAAGAAGCAATATATAAAGCAGACGAAAGTGAAGAAGACAAAAGAAACGATCATGCAGAATGCGAAGCAAGAACTGAGCGTCAAACATACGCGTGGCAAAAACACGATTTTTCGGAGTGCACAGTGACACTGACAACCACAATTGCACATGTATCATTCACTCCTGCTAGCGATGCAAAGAAGCTTCGTAGATTTCGCGCTCGCACTGGACTCGATAATATCGCACTGATAATATCGATAATACTCGATAATATCGCACTGTCCGCGACAGTAAAACGACTGTCACGAAAGAAAAAAAAACTTTCTTCCGTCTTGCAAAACACAGCCGGACATATGCTGGTTAGAACAATTATTCTAGTGATATGCATGCTTATCGCACCGCGTTAAAAGAAGCTAGGGCCATTTTCTTTTTTGATACCAATCCACCCTCACTTTTTTTTTTTTTTGCTAACCCATCCTAATTTGGGAACACTGTTCGAATAAACAAGAAAAATAACGCATATCTTGCAAATAACGATAGTAATTAACACCATGGGCAATGCAGAATGTTACATCTTCCAAAGTTATACATTCGCGAAAAAAATTCTAATTGCTGTGTTGATGCATTCCCGTACATGCACAAACAAGATTTCTTTCCCATGGATCCACGTGTTGTCGATATTGCGCGGATTCTGAAGTTAATTCGATATTTAAACCCACCGTCTGCCTGTGGCGCCGGCGAAATCATTTCGAATTTTTTATAGGAATACAGCTGTGTAGGCTGCTCTGCATTTTTTATGTACCTTTTCTGCCAATCTATTCAGCGCTCGACTTTGCCTGCAGATTGGAAGATAGGCAACGTGGTCCCACTGTTGAAATCAGGTAAACCCATATTCTCCTCTTAATTACTGAGCCACATCACTTACCAGCGTGCCTTGCAAAATGCTTGAACGTGCCATATTTTCCAATCTCGTCTCATTCACGAAATCGAACTTTTTCTTTACTTCATTTCAGCATAGGTTTCGCAAGACCTACTCCTGCGAAGCGCAACTAATATCGTTTATACACGTTTCTTTCCCTTTAGACAAAGGCCGATTCACTGATTTTATTTTTCTAGATATTGCAAAAGAATTCTACAAGATTTCATCACTTCATCATCATCATCAGCCTGGTTACGCCCACTGCAGGGCAAAGGCCTCTCCCATACTTCTCCAACTAGCCCGGTCATGTGCTAATTGTGGCCATGTTGTCCCTGCAAACTTGTTAATCTCATCCGCCCACCTAACTTTCTACCGCCCCTTGCTACGCTTCCCTTCCCTTCGAATCCAGTCCGTAACCCTTAATGACCATCGGTTATCTTCCTTCTTCATTACATGTCGTGCCAATACCCATTTCTTTTTCCTGATTTCAACTAAGATGTCATTAACTCACGTTTGTTCCCTCACCCAACCTGCTCTTTTCTTATCCCTTAACGTTACACCCATCATTCTTCTTTTCATAGTTCATTGCATCGTCCTCAATTTAAGTGGATCCCTTTGCGTAAGCCTCCAGGTTTCTGCCCTGTGCGTGAGTACTGGTAAAACACAGCTGTTATACACTTTTCTCTTGAGGGATAATGGCAACCTGCTGTTCATGATCTCAGAATACCTGGCAAACGCACCCCAGCCCATTCTTATTCTTCTGATTATTTGAGTCTCATGATCCGGATCCGCGGTCACTACCTGCCCTAAGTAGATGTATCCCTTAGCACTTCCAGTGCCTCGCTCCTTATCGTGAACCGCTGTTCTCTTCCGAGACAGTTAAACATAACTTAAGTTTTCTGCAGATTTATTTTTCGACCCACGCTTCTGCTTTCCATCTCCAGGTCAGTGAGCATGCATTGCAATTGGTCCCCTGAGTTACTAAGCAAGGCAGTATCATCAGCCAATCGCAAGTTACTAAGGTGTTCTCCATTAACTATAATCCCCAATTCTTCCCAATCAAGGTCTCTGAATACCTACTGTAAACATGCTGTGAATAGCATTGGAGAGATCGTGTCTCTCTGCCTGACGCCTTTCATTATAGGGATTTTGTCATAAAGAAAGGCGTCAGGCAGGGAGATACAATCTCCCTGCCAAACGCCGTTTATCACTTACTGCTTCTTAAGCTTTGCACTCTTAATAGTCACTCTAATATTCTTAAATGGGTAGAATTTTTCCTCACTAACCATACCCAGTTTGTGACAGCTAACGATTCTGCAATGTACCGTAAAGTCAAGTGGCCCTCGTCACTCTGTCTTGGGCCCGCTACTATTCCTAACCTAAGGACCGACTTGCCCGCCGTAATAGATAGTTATAATAAACTATTTGCTGAAGATTGTGTTCCATGCGGTGAAATAACTAATCAGCATGACAACTTTACGCTTCAGTCAAATCTACATAACATCTTACGGTGGTGCTCACAACATGGCTAATGTCTGTAAATACCACTAAGTGCAAAATTATGCCTGTCTCGCGTCGGCCAGTCTTACCTAATCCTTTCGCTATGTTATCATCGAAACCAACCTTGAACGCGTGACTTCGTATAAATATTTCGGAATCTATAAATACCTCGGAAGAAAGGTTAACCGCCCTACCTTTTCCTCTTAATTTCTCTCTCTCTCTCTCTCTCGGAAGCTGAACAATAACCTTTCGTGACATACACAATTTAAACATGTGCTTAACAATGCAAATAAATCCCTTGGCTAGATACGCAGTAATTTCTCTGAAGCCTCACCCTATTTAAGGTTACTGCTCTACGAAACACTAATTAGACACAAGCGAGAGTATTTGTCATCAATTTGAGACACTGGTAAAATAACATTAGCAGATACCAATCATGTCAGTTCAGAACAGCGATATCAGAATTTCAAAAGCAGCCATGTCAAACATTGCAAAACGAGTATTCCCTGCAGCCAAGCTATCCGGTTCAAAAGAATTTGTTCTGATGACAGTGAATTCACTTGCAACTGTAAACAGCTTCGCAACGCATTAACCGTACAGAAACACCCTTCACAAATAATTGACGATGACCTTAAACGAGCTAATTGTTTTGACCCGAAAGAACTCATCCGCACGGACAAGCGATCGGCGCCGCATTCACGAACTAACCTTATTCTAACAAATTCGGCATCTATTCCTAATATGCCGCATATTCTCAGAAAGCCTTATATCTTACTGACACAGAGCGACAGTCTTAAATTTTCACGGAATCGCCAAGAGCGGTCTATCGTCACCCTAGGAATCTGTTTGACCTAGTAACCTCCTCCAAGACTAAAGCGATTCCTCCTGCTGGCTGTCATCCCTGCAATAAGCCCCGTTGTAAAGATTGTACACATATGACCCCGTCAAAGACTGCTAGAAGGACAGCATTGAATTTTTTCTGCTAGAATCAACGGCGTCTTCACTTGCGACAGTACTAACATCATATATCTGCTTCAATGTTCAGTGTGTCATACACACTACATCAGTCAGAGCGAAACATCTTTTCATATCCGATTCAAGAACTACAAAGCACACGTAACAGCTTGCCGCACCTGCCATTATCTAAACATGTTTGACTGTCAGGTCATACGTTTGATAACATCAATGTAACAGTAATACAATCAGATTTCAAATCACACCATGATCGAGAAGTACGAGAATCCTTTCTCATTCATAAATTTAACACGGTGCCGTCCGGTATCAACGAGGGCGTAGGAAAAATGTCGTGCTTTTCTGTCATATCTTGATGTGTATATTCTTGTACAGAATTGACAAAGCATGCCAAATCAATTAGTCCCTAGTTTCGCCTTGTCGCAATTGATATCATTCTGTAACTTCATGTATACAATCATCGTGACACCATAATGATATTTCATACATATCATTTATCTTGCTTAAGTTATACCTGCTCCTGCACTTTGTTCTTTTATTATTTGCAAGTGTACACCTGCATGCACTGCTGATTGGGCCCACGTGCGCATGCCCAAGAAAGCGGCTGTGCGCTTGTATTTGTGTTTATTCTGACGAAGGTCGTGCCACGCTCGAAACGTTGCAACCATTAAACATGCAATTTTCGTCAGCGTGCCCCTTCGTTGCTTCAACTACCTATGCACCGGACCTACATACCATTATATATATATATATATATATATATATATATATATATATATATATATATATATATATATATATATATATATATATGTATATGACTGGCACTTCCATTGTATTGTTTTATTTTGCAATTCGCGGTTAGGTGCGCCCCGTTAATACTATTATTTTGTGTCATCTATTCCCCTTCATCAATCATTTTACTGCACACCGACCTGGCCGACCTGGTCGGCCAGTTAATTCGGAAAGAAATTACCCGCAATTAATGCCTCAATCGATCAACCAAGCAGTTAATCCGTGCATCGCGCAGGCCTACTTCCAGGAAGAAACAACTTCGCCGCTTCAATCGCCTTTGGAATATGTTCATGCGCGACCCGCCGAGACACGGAGTCGCCTACGGCTCCGCTGCCTGTAACTACCTTCACCTCGACCCCGTTTAAACCTAACCTAGCCCTCGAATAGTTCTAACGACTGCTCTCGCACAGCGCCTTGTTCTTTTCCCCTTACCCCTTTGATTGAGTTCAACGACCCACCACCGAAACGACTTCACAGCGCCGGAGTAGAGACGAGGCCGTTGCTGGAGGGAAAAACAAAATACATCGAACCCCAGGTTCGATCAGCAAGGTCGGGCACGTACTCGCGTGGGAACATGCAAGTCCTACGCGCAATGCGAGAAGGAGTGGTCAGCGATCTCCGAAGATGGCGCGTACACGCGCACAGTGCATTGTACGTTCGGCGTCGGGACAAGAGGTGGTCATGTGATGCCGGAGGCGGGCCTCGCATCTGTGGGCTTCACGCGGCGTATACCGCGCGAGCCATGGGAGACGACGCGGGCGCCTGCATGATCGCGAGATATTTGCATGCGGCACAAAGGCGCTTCTCGCATGCCACCCTCGCCACGGGCAGCGTTGTATAGAAGAACAGCCTTCCACCGAGTGAGAGGTTAAAACCTTGCTGTTGCTGAAGGAGCGCACGAAAGCGCGCACTGTAACAAGGTTTGCCTGCGACGTGCTGCGCGATAAAAGAGGCGGCCGAGAAATCTAGGGTATCTCGAATTGCTGAACTGGAAGCTGCAAGAGATCGCCTTCCATGGTTTTTCTGAAGCTACGGCGACATACTGGTCGCCATTGTAACCATTTTGTACGCACTAACCGGCCGTAACACGCGCGCTCTTCGGGAAAAAGCCTCGAGAGGGCGCGGCCCTGTTATACTGCAGATGCTATACACGACCGAGAATCTGTGTAAACGGGTACGCCGATATACTTGCAAGCGGCAACGGTGCGTAGAATGTTGCAGGCACCAACGGAAACCACGCGGACTTCCACTTCATCCTCAACTAATCTGATTCGCACCATAAATAGAAACAAAAAAAAGAAATTTTGCAGTATAGACAGGTGGAGTCACCTCCTTGGAGGTAATCAAAATGGTTCACACACACACACACACACACACACACACACACACACACACACACACACACACACACACACACACACACACACACATATATATATATATATATATATATATATATATATATACACACCACATTGCCGCACGCGACAATTTCGCGTGCATTGGCGCACTTCTTTAACGCTCTGAAAAACAGTTTTTCATCTTGCTCTACAATTTTCTCACTGACACTTTTCAACTAAATGTATTATTTGAGAAACTGAATAATGAATTAAGATTAATTACGTAATTAGGTGGAATGCAAAAAAAAAAGTCATGAGCCATTCTCCTCTGTGAAGCTGATCGACCAGCGAAGCCGTTTAGCACACGACACGGAGGTGGGGCATAATTTTGAACAAAGGTACGAGCTCATTTATTCTCTTGGTCGGTGGTCATTATTTCACTCGCAACTGCGATCACATTGGTTGATAAAGTCAAATGAATGCACGTACGCCGCTGAGTGGTCGGTTGGGCGGGATCAGTGTGGCATAGCAAGGGATATGTCTGCGACGCCGAAGGCGCAAACCACTCCCTTTTTGGTACCAACCTATCCACATTGAAATCACCGACAGCGACAACGGGGGTAGCGTCATTGCAGATAATTTACGCAAAGCGAATAGCCATGAACCTTACGGGACTATGAGTCATTGCATTTTTTTTATTTTTTGCTTGCTTACGAGCCATTGCTCGTGGGGCTATGAGCCATTGATGATGACTGTTTTTTAGATTCTGTTCTGCTATATGTTGTATGTGTGAATAGAAATAATTTAAGCACTGTTCGCTTCGCTTTGCTGCAGTGCTTGTGGCCTCTGCCTTACGGGGCTATGAGCCATTTCACTCTTATGCTTCCTTACAGGAGCATTAATTCTTACACGGTAAGAGCCATTGATGATGATAGTTTTTGTTCACGGAAGACAAAAATGCCCGGAACCCTCCATATACAGCTTCGCTGTAAAAAAAACAAAAGAAAAAAAACAGTCTGGGTATCTCCAAGCGACGGCAAACTATATTACATGGGTTCTGTCCAACTACGTGGCATACGCATATTTTTAAATCTTTGTGTGTGATAGTTGGGAAACCCTGTATATAGGTTCGCATTCGCCTTTGCCGATGTGGGTCATCGCTACTTCACTAAAACTGAGTTGCCCTTAGTGTAAGGTAAAGCGGATGCTTTTACGCTCTACGTTAATGTCTGGCCATTTCGAATGCATTTGACCACGCGGCGATGCTCTCGTGCATGCGCGTGGTAGCCACGTCTTTCCTTCCTCTCAACCAACACAGCGAGGCTCGAGGAACGACCGACGTCCACGCGAGCTCACCACTGACGTTGCATAGGGGCATACGTTCGCGACCGCGTAGCAGCCCTAAAAGTCATCGACACACGAGCTCGTGTGAGCTTTCAAGGAGCTATGATAATGGGTGGATGGTCCCTGTGTTAGGTTTGGCGAAACAGCTGCAAAACAGGAAATAAAAGAAGCGAGAAAGGTGGGGAGGTTAACCAGAACATAAAATCCGGTTTGCTACCCTACACTATATGAACTGGAAGTTGGTAGTTGAAATGTAAGAAGAAAGTGAAGAGGGTCGCACAGAGCAGAGATATGGTCACAAACTGTCGCGATCACCTCCCACAAGATCACGTGCAACGCCATGAACATAATTTCACGGTAAAGCCGTTCGTGCAGGTCGGTTCTTAAAAAAATTGCGACAGAAGCAATCGAAGATGATTGTCAAAGTAAGCGATAGCTTTCTCGTATTTGCTCCTGCATATCCCCGTGTCTCTGTAGAACTAGCTATTTGAACTATCTCATCCATATTAGTAATTATATTGCCGGCTTTGTCTCTTAACGCATAGATATGATTCTTGCAAATTCCTAGTTTCTTCTTCACTGCTTTTAGGCTTCCTCCGCTCCTGAGAGCATGCTCAATTCTATCCATATTATACTTCCTTATGTCAGCTGTCTTACGCTTGTTCATTAACTTCGAAAGTTCTGGCAGTTATATTCTAGCTGTAGGGTTAGAGGCTTTCATACACTGGCGTTTCTTGATCAGATATTTCGTCTCCTGCGATAGCTTATTGCTATCCTGTCTGACGAAGTTACCAGCGACTTCTATTCCACACTCCTTAATGATGCCCATAAGATTGTCGTTCACTGTTTCAACACTAAGGTCCTCTTCCTGAGTTAAAGCCGAATACCTGTTCCGTTCCTTGATCTGGAATTCGTCTATTTTCCCTCTTACTGCTAACTCATTAATCGGCTTGTTATGTACCAGTATCTTCCATTCCCTCCTTAAATATAGGCTAATTCGAGTTTTTACCATCCTATGGTAACTGTAGCGCACCTTGCCGAGGACGTCCACATCTTGTATTATGCCAGGGTTAGCGCAGAGTATAAAGTCTACTTGATTTCTAGTCTCGTCGTTCGGGCTCCTCCACGTCCACTTTCGGCTACCCCGCTTGCGGAAGAAGGTGTTCGTTTTCCGCATATCATTCTGTTCTGCAAAGTCTACTAATAACTCTCTCCTGCTATTCCTAGTGCCTATGCCATATTGCCCCACTGACTTGTCTCGAGCATGCTTCCTGCCTGCCTTGGCATAGAAGTCGCCCATCAGTATACTGTATTTTGTTTTGACTTTACCCATCGCCAATTCCACGTCTTCATAGAAGCTTTCGACTTCCTGGGCATCATGACTAGATGTCGGGGCGTAGACCTGTACGACCTTCAATTTGTACCTCTTACAGTGCCAGTGGCACACACGACGATAATAGAAGAGAGAATAGTCTAGAAGAACTTGAAATTTCACAAGTAACGCCGGAAGAAGTAAAGAAATCCTTGGGAGCTATGCAAAAAGGGAAGGCAGCTGGAGAGGATCAGGTAATAGCAGATTTGTTGAAGTATGGTGGGCAGATTGTTATAGAAAAACTGGCCGCCCGGTATACCTCGTGACCTCGAGAATACCGGAATCTTGGAAGAACGTTAGCATAATCCTAATCCATAGGAAAGGGGATGCCATAGACTTGAAAAATTATAGACCGATCAGCTTACTGTACGTTGCCTACAAAGTATTTACTAAGGTAATCACAAAAAGAATTAGGAACACCTTAGACTTCTGTCAACCAAAGGACAAGGTCAGTTTCCGTAAAGGCTACTCAACAATAGACCATATTCACACTATCAATCAGGTGATAGAAAAATGTGCGGAATATAACCAACCCTTATATATAGCTTTCATTGATTACGAGAAAACGTTTTATTCAGTCGAAACCTCAGCAGTCATGGAGGCATTACGGAATCAGGGTGTAGACGAGCCGTATGTAAAAACACTGAAAAATATCTATAGCGGCTCCACAGCCACCGTAGTCCTCCATAAAGAAAGCAACCAAATCCCAATAAAGAAAGGCGTCAGGCAGGGAGATACGATCTCTCCTATTCTATTGACAGCGTGTTTACAGGAGGTATTCAAAGACCTGGATTAGGAAGAATTGGGGATAGGATTTAATGGAGAATACCTTAGTAACTTGCGATTTGCTGATGACAGTGCCTTGCTTAGTAACTCAGGGGACCAATTGCAATGCATGCTCGTTGACCTGGAGAGGCAAAGCAGGAGGGTGGGTCTAAAAATTAATCTGCAGAAAACTAAAATAATGTTTAACAGTCTCGGAAGAGAACAGCAGTTTACGATAGGTAGCGAGGTACTGGAAGTGGTAAGGGAATACATCTACTAAGGGCAGGTAGTGACCGCAGATGCGGATCATGAGACTGATATAGTCAAAAGTACAAGAATGGGCTGGGGTGCGTTTGGCAGGCATTCATCAACAGCTGGTTGTCATTATCCTTCAAAAGAAAAGTGCATAACAGCTGTATCTTACCGGTACCCACGTACGGAGCAGAAACCTGGAGGCTTACGAAAAGGGTTCTACTTAAATTGAGGACGACGCAACGAGTTATGAAAAGAAGAATGATGGGTGTAACGTTAAGGTATAAGAAAGGATCTGATTGGGTGAGGGAACCAACGCGAGTTAATGACATCTTAGTTGAAATCAAGAGAAAGAAATGGGCATGAACAGGACATGTAACAAGGAGGGAAGATAAGCGATGGTCATTAAGGGTTACGGACTGGATTCCAAGGGAAGGGAAGCGTAGCAGGAGGCGACAGAATGTGAGGTGGGCGGATGAGATTAAGAAGTTTGCAGAGACGACATGGCCACAATTAGTACATGACCGGAGTACTTAATTGTGTGTCGTTTTGCGCTAAACAAAGTATTCATGAATTCGCACCAACTAGCCCGCCAACGCATTGTGATGACCGGAGTAGTTGGAGAAGTATGGGAGAGGCCTTTACCCTGCAGTGGGCGTAACCAGGCTGATGATGATGATCCCCGTGTCATCCGTGGATCACGAAACCTTGTGAGTACAGCAGACACACGTAGTGGCAGTCTCGCTACCAACTCGAGTGCTACATGATGGGAAGACACTGTATGTACAGCGGTGCTCACTGCAGCCCCGGTGAAACTCCGTAGCAACGGCCACTATCCTTAGCATCCATGACTGCAATTTTACTGCAATGGCTTTCCATCAAGCCGTGCTCACCGAGGAGGTGTCTGTTACGAATGGAGCGCTAGCGCTTTATTATATATAAGGCAACGTAACCCTTGTGTCACCATGGCAGATCCATTCGGGGGGACTGACCAAGAATGGGCACATGCTTATATCACATACCCAATGACCATGTTTTCTGTTCGGCCACATGCCCTGCGGCCCATATCCACGGCCCGAGTTGTCTACTGAGCCATACAACAGCCAGCAGGAAGTTGTCTATTCGGGCACGAACCCAGTGGTCTGCGTCATCTGCTCGGCAAGGAGGCTGGCAGCACACCCCTGGTGGCCCAAGCTAGTAGGCTACTTGGGTCACTGGGTACGTTCTTAAGCAAAATTACACCCTTTGGGTCGTATCTTGCCACCCAACAATAATCGTCATGTGTGTTGTCCGCATTTTCTTTCTTTAACGCTGCGAGCCCGGAACTTCGAAGTTACGAATGGCATACGCGTTACTAGCATGACAGCGCATTTTCGACAGGAAAGTAGCGAGCGCAGTGTTTTCAAGAAAGGCAACACAAGCAAGACAGATGACGATTATTGTTGTCTGGCAAGTATACACCTCAAAAGGTGTACGTTTGTTTAAGAGTGTACGTGCCAGTGTTCATCGTGCGAGATAAACCAACCGTCCAAAGTGGGCGAAGTATAGCTAAAGAAAGCGATCGCTTTGAAATCGTGACAATGCCTTCTACGCCTTCTGCGGAGATCACTTGTGAGCTCGGAATTTCAGAGTACTTTGCTCTAATGTGATGCGATGGTATGCGATGAAAGCGAAATGGCGCAGTCACGATCGATCGTCTCTGACCATCGCGAACATTGCTACTGCAAAATGACCGGCTACGATCGTCACGCGCAGAACATGTAGCTCGCGATCAGCGGATAAATACCGACGAATTCATGCTTCCAAGCGGCTGCCCAGCCCCTGGCAATGAGCAGAGGTGGTTCCCTCACATCGTGTTTGGGACAGCTGGCAACGTGGCGTCCTTGTGTCTTGTCACGGGGCACACACAGGATGACGTAGGCCCTCGTCGGGGTGCGCGAGCGCCCAACTGCAGGCATAAATAAAGTTTCTCCAATCCAATCACGGGGCACATTTCGTGTTTACCGCGCTGCGAGTAACACGCGGAGAAAAAGATCATTTTGCAGCACACAGCGCACTGAAAATTTCGGACGCAATAGGATTTTCCCCATCGAAAGTCGCATCCCAAATCAAAGCGCTCATAAAAATATTCGCCTGTAATCATCCAGGTAATTAGTGCACAAAAATATCTTCGTGGCGGAAGAGGACTCATGCGTGAAAACAGGAGGTGTAGTCGCGTAATGTAGCAGTTCTGCCACAGAAGCATTTCTCTTGATTTCTACCAGAACCCTCTGTTTCCAGTAAACTACGTCATCGCCCGGCATCAACAAAGGGCAACAGAAATATAACGGGTTGGTGTACACGCACAGACGTCTGTACTACAGCTGCACATGTGGCTGTCCCCAGGCTCTCTTCTCTACGGAACGAAACGACAAACGCTACGTAAATATTGACACGTGGACTTTATCTTTTTTGGTTGAGCGCTTTGCACCATCGAACAAATGTTATCACTCAGCGCGTGACGCACCTGCATTTATCAGAAGTTTCTGGAATGTTATGAAGAGTTCGACGAAAACTCGTCTGGTCGGGATTGCTCATAGTCAAGGGTAAAACGGACGCCAACCAAAAACATCAACCGAAAAAAAAGAAAGAAGAAAAGAAACGAAGACGTTTTGGCTCCCATATGGGGCCTTGTTCCCAATGTCCTATCTTTTAATGTTTTTGGTCGGCGTCCGTCTTACCATTGATTTTCTGGAATGTTATCAATGGTTCTATCCACTGTCTGTCTGTTGTCACCAAATCTTGTGTAATCTGATTAGATGTATGAGCGATGCGAACGGTGTAGAACTTTCTGGAAGACGCGCGGGCACCAGCGATTACTCTGGAACCTTCGATCGCTCGTCTATAAAATCGACGCACTTGCCCGGCAGAACAGATTCCGACGGTCGCCAACTTTGTTCGCCGCTGTCGTTGCGCTTTAAGTGTAGCCTGCTTTTACGGGCAAAGGTTCAGCCAATAAAAGTTAGTTTCGTCATTCGCAGTATTCCTGCTATGTGCTTTAGTTCCTACTGCGTGACAATATCCTCACTGCAACATACGCGTTACATGTGAGTGCGTTTTTGCGTGTGGGCGCGCGTCTATTTTTGCTCGTGACTGTGTGCGCGCGTGTGTGTGCGTATGTGTGTTTGTGTGCGTGTGAAGGCTCCCTACTCCTGACTCCAAGTGAATGCTCGCTACCTGGTGGCCGCGCCGGAAACAGCCGATCCATGTTCAGGTTTGACGCGAAAGAGGGTGCCTTATCACGGCATGCGCTGAATGACTCATAGTTTTCAAATCGCCGTGATGCCGTCGCGCACAAGCCCGGAACTCGAAAAAATTTACGAATGTCGAAAGACTCTTGTTGTGTAGCATTATGCTTGCCATCACCGGGGAATGACAGCAATGTATGATTTCATCGTCTCTAGGAAGCAGCAGACGACGCGCATCGGAGAGCGACTTAGATAAGAAACTCCCGCATTGGGAAAATGGCGACCGATACTAAACCTGTTTGTTTGAAACGATTCACTCGCGACGACTTCTTCCTGCCCGGCGAGAAGATCATTGCTTTTTTTAATATCTTGCTGGCGTTTCAAATCTTGCAGTTTACTTTGTTCAAACGGGCGCTTTGATAAATTATAGTGGTGTACGCTAAGGCTTCCTTTGGTTTATAGTTTTCTGCCCAGCATTAGTGTTACTAATGCTTTAGGCAGAAGGAATATTCTCGTTCATGTACTTTTGTCTGCAGGCCGGGTAACAGAAATGATAACTACCTCGGAAGGTCTGAAGTTGATCATGACACATGCTACGCCGTGATGCGACATATCGTTTTAATAGTACGCTTTAGTTTAGCGATTCGAGTAGAAGATTCTGCTTCCTTATTCAATGCGCTCAGTTGTCACTTTATTTGCTGGCAAGAAATTTAGATCTGCAAACAGCACTAATTCCAAGTTTGGGTGTTCGACCACACACAGACAAGCTAGTTTGCATTTCGACACTGTGCACACAGCTAAATTTCATTACAGCTGGTGCAATTCGTTTCGAAGTCATGCATTTACACTAAAGAAAGTGGCTTTGCCAAAAGAAACCCCTCGCTAGATTTTGGGAACCTGTTTGAAGAAACTGTACTTGGTCCTATTGTTTGTTATTCACTTCTCACGTTTCACCGTGTGTCATTGACGCTACGGGCGGCAGTTGTCTGCTGTGTCCTCAAGCCCGGGCCCTATCTTGAACACTGCGTCCTAGCTGCGAGCACTAACAAGCGCCAGTTATCGGATGCAGACGACCTTATCACACGTATCAGCTAATTATAAAAAGAAGGCGCACCCCGACTCACAAACGGAACTCTCATTTCTTCTGGTCCCTTGGCACACTGAACTGGTTACCTTACAGTCTTCACCCTCGTTTTATAAGTGCAGAATATGTGTGCTTGGTTTCTGAAATCACGACAGACGTTGCTGCCTACATATTGTGAGATGCTATGCGTGATACACTGCAACACGAGTCGCAGTGTGGAGTTGCCTGTGAAGGTCGAAAACAGTCAAATATCGCACCTGTAGCACTGGAGCGACGCCGCGAACAAGTGCTTGCTCTTTTAGGAGAGGCCCGCTACGCACAAACACTTCCCTTATTTAACGGCCGGCTAGCTTGAAAGGCTCATTGTCTTTAAGAAAATATGACGTGGCTCGCTAGCCAGGCCAGGCTATTGCACTCACAGCAAACTGTTTCCGCGATTTCGTCGCCGAAATCCTTGAGCCCATCTGAATAAGGCGATCGGCAACAAGGACCCTTTCGGCTTCCACGAAATGCCCCTATTCGATGCCACAAAAGAGAAACGTGACCAGAGCACCGAGCGAAAGAGCCGCCGTAAACGTGGATGACGTAGCCATCTTGGTTTATTTGGACAGCGTTGCCAGCACAAGTAGCGGATTTCGGATTCGCCCATTACTCCACCAACTCGGCTGATAGTCGCGGGCGTCGCTGAATTCCTCTGCGCGTCTCTTGTCAAGGTCCGCTGTGCCGACTTGCCGATTCGTCACAGTTTCACATGTGTGCTTTCTTTGTGTGCACGCTGCGTGGGATCTGCACAAATGTTACCACAAAAGCGTTTTTTTTTATTCGAAGTCCTCCGCAGAGTTTCGTTTCACGTAGGGTATACACCATCACATTACGGCCGGGAAGGGCCTTAGCCTGTCCGCTTCAGGCTCAACGGGTAGCCGTTTCTAAACCGTCCGTCCGCTTCACTTGAAGTGAAAGGTGTCGTAACCTTTCGCTACCGTTCATCTCACCTCGGCAGCAGAATTACGGCGTTACCTTCGGTAAAGCGTTCTTGAGCATGATTCTCGATGTCGAAGGAAGAGCGCCTAGCCTAAGGTAACACACAAGATAACTCAGTCGACTCACCATTATCGCTATGTTGGACTGACATGTATCACAGCCCTCTGCGTTCGTGGCAGCTCGCGCCTTGAAGCGATTGAAACATGCATTTGGGCCCGCAAACGCACTAGCGTGTCAGAACGCTTCATTTGTACGTTTGTATGTGCGGTACCCAAAGTTTAGTTAGGCATAAGTTATACTTGGACTTGTCTGACATGGGAAAACACTTTGGAAGGACGGAGACGGGGTGATTTCCTGCGTTTTTGTCCTGCATAGGTGCACGCACGCTGCCATGTTTGATCACGTGATGGCGCTGGCGAAACTGGCCTTGGATTGAAAGCCAGCTAAGCTACCGTACGTCTGTAGGCATAGGCGACGGTGCGGCATGCAAGCGCCGTTGTTTCAGGTCCATCAACGGACAGCGGCTGGATCGACGACACAAACCCCTGGCTCGTGGTTTAAGTCGTACCCCGCAGCAAGAAGGAGAGCAGCACTTTCGTTCTGAACGTCTACAGCAGCCCATCCAAAAAGGGCCTAACACACAACTTCGAAGATTTAATAAACGAAACGTTGACCATCGCCGGCGACAACAGGCTCATCATCGGAGGGGACTTCAACGCTCCACACACGCAGTGGGGCTATGGACACTCGTCCAAGAAGGGAAAAAATCTGGCCGACCTCATAGAAAAGGCCGGCCTAACCCTTCTCAACGAGCCGGCCTCACACACCAGAGTGGGTGCGGGCCCCCATAGGGACACCACACCAGACCTAACGCTATGTAGGAGAGCCGGGAAAATCACCTGGGAGAACACCTTCGAGGACCTGGGGAGCGATCACAGGATACTCAGCATTGCCCTAGGAGAGCCCCGCGTCACGAAGGGAATAAAACATAAGTTCCGGCTAGTAGACTGGGACAAATTCCGCAAAATCAGAGACGAAAAAGAACAGGGACCCATAAGAAACATAGAGGAATGGAACGGAGAGCTGCTACGAGACGTAGAAAAGGCCACGACCGAGATGGAGTGGGGCGACTGGGAGGCTCAACGCGAACATGAAGACGACGACAACGGTGGTGGTCACTCTCCGCGGATGGACAGCAGGCTCGCGCACCTCGTACAAGCCAAAAAATCCATCCAGAAACGGCTGCAAGGGCAAAAACACAATAGAAATCTAAGGCGCAAAATCGCGGAAATAAATAAGACCATCGAAGCACACTGCGCCCAGTTATGCAATCAGGATTGGGACGAGGTATGCGACGCCATGGACGGCAACATCAACACGGGCAAGACGTGGAAGATCCTCAAGCACCTGCTCGACCCGTCGGGAACGAAGACAGCGGCGAAAGCGGAAATGACCAAGCTCAGACACAAGTACAAAGGAAACATCCGTGAAATGGGTGATGAAATCGTCAAGCTCTACCTTGAGAGACCTCCAGCCGTTGAACACCGGAACTACTCGGGCTCTCCCAACGAAGACCTCGACAGAGATTTCTCCCAGCAAGAAATCAAGGCGGTCCTGCAGACCATCAAGACCAAGTCGGCTCCGGGCCCCGACAAAGTGACCAACAAGATGCTCCGGAACCTGGACGACCAGGCAACGAGCCGCTTGACAGACTACATCAACGAGTGCTGGCGGAACGGCGGGATACCCGACGAATGGAAGAGGTCCGACGTGATCCTCATCCCGAAGCCGGGTAAACCCTTAGAAATACAGAACATGCGGCCGATCTCTCTCACTTCCTGCGTTGGTAAAGTGATGGAGCACGCTTGCCTGAGTAGAGTTAATGGCTACCTGGAGTCAAACGACCTGTACCACAGCAACACGATTGGCTTCAGAAGAGGGCTCTCTACACAAGACGCAATGATACAACTAAAGGAGCAAGTCATAGATACCACGGGGCGGGGCTTGAGAGCAATACTTGGACTTGATCTCAAGAAGGCTTTCGACAGGGTCAAGCACACGGCCATACTCGACAGAATCGTGCAACTCGGCCTGGGCGAACGAACGTATAATTTTATCCGAAATTTCCTTACGGGAAGAACAGCCAGAATCAGACTAGACGAGGAGGAGAGTATCCAGGTGGACATGGGCAGCGCTGGCACGCCGCAAGGGTCCGTCGTGTCACCGATGCTCTTCAACCTCGTCATGATCGGACTATCGGAAAAACTGGACCGAATAGAAGGCATTAATCACACCGTTTATGCAGACGACATTACGATTTGGACCACGAAAGACGCAAGCGAGGGTGATATGGAGAACAGACTTCAAGGGGCGGTGGAGGCAATCGAAAATCATCTAGAGGGCACCGGACTTGAATGCTCACCGGAAAAATCGGAACTGCTGCTCTACCGCCCCAGGAGGTCCGGCAAACCGTCCAGAGACGTAGCGGAACTACACAAAAGGGGAATCAGATTAACCACGAGGAAAGGCACGGAGATACCCATGGTCCAAAAGATTAGAGTCCTGGGTCTCTGGATCGAAGCCAGGGGAACAAACACGGAAACTATAACACGCCTGGAAAAGAAAGTCATGGCGGCCATTCGGCTAATACAGAGAGTCTCCAACAACAGGAGGGGCATTAAGGAAAGAAACGTCGTACGGCTCGTTCAGGCCTTCGCGATCAGCCACGTCGCGTACGTGGCGGCATTCGTCCACTGGAACAAGGCCGAGAAAGACAGGATCGACGCGCTCATTAGAAAAGCGTACAGAACAGCACTGGGTCTCCCCCAATACACAAGAAACGAAAGGTTACTACAACTCGGGGTGCATAACACGCTGGAGGAGATCGCTGAAGCACAGAGAATAGCGCAACTTGAAAGACTCTCCGGAACCAAGGCGGGCAGAGAAATCATGGAAAAGATTGGCCTAAACTACCACGGAATGAACGGCCCCAAGATGCAGATTCACCCAGACGTCCGAGCCGCAATTAACACGGAAAATATCCCGAAGAACATGCACCCCGTGCACAATGTCGAGCGAAGAAAATGCCGCACGAAAACGATTCTCAAAAATCACGGCGCGCGGGAGGGGGTGCTCTTCGTAGACGCCGCGCGGTACCCCCGAAACAGGGACGACAATGGTGGTGTCGGCGCTGACAAAGGTAACTCCCTCTTCGCAATGGCGGTCGTATGCACGAAAGGAAAGACCGTGACTGCGGGCTCCGTAAGGACTAGATCGTCGGAGGCAGCGGAAGAAACGGCAATCGCATTGGCTATAATCAGCGGTCGGCAACAATACAGAACAATAATCAGCGACTCTAAGACGGCTATTAGGAATTTCACAAAGGGCTGGGTCTCCACCGAGGCGGCCAAAATCCTGAACCACAGAGCAGAAGACTTTAAGAACGGCACAATTACACCCAAATACCTCAAATGGATCCCGGCACATATGGGAGAAGTTACCATGAATGCCCCTCCCAACCTCAACGAGAAGGCCCACCGAGTCGCGCGAACACTAACCCACCGCGGCACGGACAGTGACGGCCCAACACCCCGCAACCCTTGGGGAAGAGGAAAGGACTGCGGCGGAGGCGATGGAGAAGACGGAGGAGGCGAGGATGACGAAGAAGCGATAAAAGACGACAGGGACAGACTGGTCACGTACCACGACATACTGACACACTACACGAAACAAAGAGAAGCATACCCACAACCCCACAAACAACTCGACAGGTCTCAAGAAACAGATTGGAGAAGATTGCAAACCAGAACGTTCCGAAACCCAGTACACTTAAACAGAATAAATTCAACACAATATCCAGACGCAAGCTGCAAGCTCTGCAAACACGAACACGCAGACATGGCACACATCTTGTGGAAGTGCACACAGATCGGTTCAGTATACGTAGAGGACAAGATAGAACCGGACCTTCTCGAGGAGCGATGGCTAAGCGCTCTGACTAGCTCAGAACTACACGACCAATTATGGGCTATCCAGCGGGCCCGGGCAGCGGTGGCAAGGCTATGCCTCACCGCACACAATGCCCGGGTGGCCTGAGCCCGGGCTGGCAACCTCGCAGGTCCTTTTTCCATTAAAGTTTTTTCCGTCCGTCCGTGGTTTAACGAATGTGTAAGTGAACCATTGTTTGACATTTTAACGTTCTATGTGCTCGCGCTCTGGCACTCGGTCATCGTATACATGCGCATTCCTCCTTCACGCTGAGTGATTCAATCTCATGAGGGCTTCTTTGCAGTTCGTTTGTTTGTTTTTGAGCCTAGTGCGGTGTACTTACGCCACGATCTGTTTTAAATGGTTGTCCAGCCTTTCGCGCTTTGCTTGACACCTTGGAATGTGTGCGCTTGAGCGCCGAGTGAAAAAATTGTGTCCGCTTGAGTTTTGACATCACGCTCGTTGGTATTTTAGCTTCCCACATTTATTAGGGTATGAGTGTTTGCCCCGATACTGGTGTAGTGATCCCTGCGGAATTCGCCAGTACGGCAGGGGCGCAATATTTCCACGTAGTTGAGTTCGGAGCGGCTGACTGTGTTCGTTGGACGTACTAACTGGATGCCCCCAAACGGGTGTTCTTTCATAGTAATACCCCTCCGTCACTAGGTCCCTTTTGACCGCGATACAGTCCATCCATTTCGGGCGCTGCTACGCAGCCACTTCCAATCGCGATTGAGCCTCGACGCGAATCCAGGGGGTCGTGATCAGAGCGTCGTCATCGAAATGCCCGATTGCGACCCGAGACCGACGTAAGCAGCTTCTAGCTCAGCGTGTTAGAAGACGAGTTACAAAGAGAAGGAAAAAGCGACGAAGAAATAACCCCAAAAAAGCCTGTTTTAACCAATAATGCGAAAAAAAAAACATTTTTTATTTACATATAATTTTGTATATCTCTATCTGTAGCGCCGACACCACACATGTAGTTCGGAAAGCTGCAGATGGTCAGAATCGGCGGACATGGCATTTCTTTTACCTAATATAAGAAATTAGGGTTGATTTAGGTCGGCGTCTTAGTGTGTCACGACACACCAAGACGCCGACTTAAATCAACCCTAATTAAATTAGACCGCAGACCTTTCAGTTTAAAGAACTTTTGGGTCCTTGGCCAACAACGTCTTTGCAGAAGAGCGCTTTAAGAGCACTAAAGACTTTTCTTGAAGACAGCGGCACTGTTGGACGTTATTAACGCTTTTATTGTTCCTTTCATTTCATTGTCGCTGCATATATGCATGTATTTGTGAATTATGTTATGTTGACTGTTTTGCTGTGACTACACGTGATAGTGCGTTTACGCGGTGAATGTATCACCCGCTGACTAGAGACTGTCTCATTAGACGACAATATCGTTCGCATTTTTTATACTTTTATCTACATGGCTGTGGAGAAATTTACGTTGTATATTGTATGTACCATGTGTTTATTATGTCATAGTCTTTCTGTGAAAACATCGTGTGGTAAGTCCTGGTGCTTCCGTGAAAAGATTATTTCATATGTAATCTTTTACCCTGTATGCTGTATGATGGAACCATTCAAGAGATATGGAGTAGCCGGCGCCTTAAATTGTGCGTCGACATCTTCTTATATCAAATCAATAAAAAGAAATGGAAAAAGTTATTTTTCTGACAGAAGCTTTTATACAACTACCTTCATTACCTATTAGGCACACTTATTATTTGCGTCGTATAGTCACTTAGTTGCACTTTAAGCGTCAGATCTCAACGAATACGATCCCAGTCACTGAGCACTCGAAAGTGCGAGCCGGATCGAGGCTCGATAGCGATTGAAAGTTCCCATGTGATAGGGCATAACTTTGGCTGAAAACTGAGAGCTGCCGTTTAAACTTTTCAAACTCTTCATAGAAGAGCAGCATCACCCTAGTGATCCGAACCGTATTTATTAATTATTGGCACTCTGAAACTATAGCAGAGAAATCGAAACGATCAGTTTAATAGCAGACTTTAGCTATCATGTCATTTTAGTCTTCTTCAAACATCCACAGGTGCCTCGAGCAGTAATTACAGACAAAGTCTTGTTAATTGCTTTCCTTTTTCATTGCTGCAGTAGACGGTTTTTTCTCCCGATTCATCTGTCCACATACATTATCAATGCGTCTACATAGATGGTCAAGGCAATTGCCCGAGATGGGAAGCCCGCACAGAAATGACCTCTGGCACGGGTAGTCTTGATGCAGCAGCAGCGCGTTCAGTTCACACATCGACGTGTTCCACTGCCTAATGTCACCATCACATTTACTGCAACCGACCTCAGCACAAGTATTTTTCCTCTAAATCTCCACGTTATGAAGAATAATGTTCCACGTCACCCGAAAGCACACAGCGTTCAGCAAACGGCGCTTGTCAGACACCGCCCGCTACTTCTTTCACGACGGAGCAATGCTGATTTCGTTTTCGCGTCCGAGGCAACGGATATTCCAAGCGGGCGGCTAACGGGCGGCGCACCGGTGGCGCCACCCGATTTCAGTCGCACAAACCAGCTGCTGCAAAGCGTATGCAGACTCTCCTGCTCTTAAACAACTAAATCTGCTCCTTTTGCACGAGAGATATGCCGAACACGTACATATTTATACTGATGGATCGGCAACTCTCCAGTGTTCCTCTGGAGCCGTGGTCTTCCCAGCGAAAGCCACCACCATCAGTTTCAAGACATGTCACCCAACGACACTGATAGATGCGTAACTTGCAGCTCTTCGCTCTGCACTTTGTCTCGTCAGCCAAGAACAACCTCGAAGATGGTCAATATTCAGTGACTCGAAGGCAGCACTGCAATATTTGCTATCAGCCCTGCGGCGCGGACCACACGAACAACTAGTATTTGAGATTAGAGAACTAATCCATACCTTGACTGAGAAAGGACACCACGTGACATTTCAATGGCTTCCAAGTCACCGCGGAGTCATAGGGAACGAATACGCCGATAACGCTGCTCGGTCGGCTCTTCAAGGGTACGAAGAGGAGCCGATACCATTACCAAGGACAGATGCCGCTAGAAAACTTCGAATGCTCAGCCGTGATATCACGCTCTCTTTGTGGATCGCAGGAAGTTTTCAAAACAACCGACTCCACAATCTTACGCCTTTGCATTCCAGCTGGACTTTGCCGTCACGAAGGTACCCTGCTTTGTCGAATATGGCTAGGGATGGCTTTCACCAAGTCTTCTTGCTTTCCGAATCGGATGGGCCGACGACGCCTCGTGTGATGACTGTGGTAACGAGGAGACTCTCCAACACCTTCTTTGTGACTGTCCTCGCTATAATTTACAGAGACGATCACTCGGAATCGCGATAGCGGGCTTTCACCAAAGACCTCTCACAGAGGAACTTATTTTAAAATGCCGCCATCACAATCCATCGCAGCGGAGGGCGACGAGGGCACTGTTGCGGCTTTTGAGGGCGACAGAGAGAGAGAGAGAGAATGAAGAGGAAAGGCAGGGAGGTTAACCAGATATGAGTCTCCGGTTTGCTACTCTACACTGGGGATGGGGGATAGGGGTTAGAAAGATGACAGAGAGGAAAACGCTAAAAAAAAAGCTGCGATGGAGAGGGCGACAGAATTGGACAAGTGGCAGTAGCCTGAACAGATGTTTATAGTGCTGCAAGTGCTACGGTGCTGTGCGGTGGCAGTATGCGGCAAGTGACCGACTGTGATTCTATGTCTACGCTCCTTTCTTTCTTTATCTCCAATTTGTTATCACTTTACCTCCCCCTCCCCTCTCTCCTCAGCTTAGGGTAGCAAACCAGATCTTGCCCTCTGGTTAACCTCCTGCCTTTCCCCTTTCCCCTGTCTCTCTCTCTCTCTCTCCTCGAAGTGAAGGTTCGAAGCGTGAATACTTGAATAGTAAATAACTGGATATCCCGAAACTAACACTTCGCTACCATGAGCCTTGTAGCTCGTGCGCACTGAGGTGTCCACATGTTAGAGGGAACAGATGCATCTAAAGCACGTGCAATTCCTTATCTCTGGCAAGTGCGCAATCGCGCAGCTTTGCCTCAGTTGAATTGTTGTTGTTTGCAGCGCTGACACCCTTTCTACAAAACGTGTGCATCTCCGACCTGCAGCTTCAACCGGCGCTCTCGGCTACAGAGCACCGCCAAAGTGAGAGGCCCCACGTTAGAGCGTTCCCCTTTACGGTGAACCGCATTCGCGCGTGGTCTAGTTAACGCTCTTTGTTAGCAGCAAATCTCGGGGCAATATTTACCCGCTTCGTTGTTCTCGCTTGTCCCGCATCTCCCGCGGACGTTGCTTCGCGAGCGCCGCTCCAATTGCCAGCGTCACACGAGCCGCGGTTTCGCACTCCGCGGCTGACACACTGTCCCTCAGAAACGAAACAAAAAGAAATCCTGTCGCTCCAGCGTACACCGCGGGCGTAATGACGAGCGAAGGACACGGACAAGCGGCCGACCGCAAGACGTCGACGATGGCGGCCGTGAGTGTGAGAAAGTGTTCGAATGCCCGTGACCGGTCCGCCATACGCCAGCGAGCTTTCCCCGTGGCCCCGCGATGCAGCTGAGCAACCTTCGAGACGACGGTGCCCCACTCGAGTCGCCGAACATCCTCGCGTGACTCGCTTCTTGCTTTCGCGTGACGTCGCCATTTGGGCACGCCGAATGAAAACAAAGGGGGCAAAAAGAACAAAACAAAAACAAAAGGACCGCGCAGTGAGACGCCGATGCCCGTAATTGAGCACTGCGGGGACCGCGAAACAGAATTGAGCTTGTCCGTGTGTGGGCCTTTCGAGATTCGCGTCCCCGCACGATATGCTTCGCCAAAACAGACTCGGCGCAGGAATGCAGCGTGTTATGTATTTGTGTTTCTGTACATGTGTGTGTGTATAGATGTACCAGCGCCCGGCCGTTCGGGGTGTACGTTGGTCTCGGCCCAGTGAACCCTCGCTTCTGGCGAATGCTCGGGTGGACGACCTAAGCGCGTGCCTCAACGCGAGGCTGGGGCGGAACGCCGATGCGAGAGTGAGCTTCTACGGTGGCACGTGAGCGCGCCATCGCCTTGCATGTTCTATAAGCTTCGGGATCACGTGACGGAGCGGCGGCTCATTTTGTATGCGGCGCGACTACTGCAAATTCTCGTTTCGAAGCAGGCGCGCCACAAAACAAGCTGGAAAGATACGAGTGCGTTGGTGTAGAAAAGAAAAATATTTTTAAAAAATGGAGATAACCCATTTGTCTGGAGTCTCTGAGGCGCGCACGTGCCGTTGACTGGCTAGAAATAAATAAAGAAAACAATAGTAAACAAGAGGAATGAAGTTTAAACGGTAAATAGTGAACGATTAAGTGTGCCTTCTGTAGGGAACAGGCACAAGCCGAGGAATGCGTGCAACAGACTTGTTATTTTAGTAAAATGAGTTCCGTCTCCATATAACGAGAGATTACAGCTACATGAAGCATTCTACATCCTATAGGCATTCTCCTTCAAAGCGCCCTCAAGCTTTCAATTCCTTCTTCTCACTGCTTCCAAGCATTGGCCTAAATAGGTAATTGTAAATTATATAGGTCTCTGTATACATCTCCCTAATCTGTACATTGCTCTGCAGCCACGGCCGGACTAAAGGGGAGACACGCGCGCTCTTCGCCCTCTCTAATCTGGCTGTGGCTCGGTGGTTCAAATTCGGTAATTTGCCCGCTTGGCGGCCGATGCTCCTTGCACCACGCGGGAGCGCTTGGTGATCGCTGGAGGGCCACCCGGAGTCGCAATGCGTCACAGAGGCCCTCGCATTAATCTTGGAGCACAATGCATTAGCTTGGTGGGCTCAGCGCCCGTGGGAGGCAAAAAAAAACAAAAAAAACGCCGGCCGCAATGCTGTTCGATTATCGCGTCTGAATCTGATTAATGTATGCGTACATACCACTGATCGTGTGCTTTCTTACTCGCGCATTTCTTCACTTTCCCACCTTCCTCTTAGTGCTTTCTGTCCCCAAACATGCATCTCTATAGAGTAGTATCACAGACAGAATTCTCTGCTTTTTTTTTCATTAAGGAGCTTTGTCTCTCTATCATTCTCCACTGTAAGCAAATACACGCATTGGGGTACATACTCCGAAGGAGGCCCCATTGTACCTGACAGAAAGAGGACCTGCGGTTAGAACCAAGTGGAGATGAATATAAATATGGTAATAAAATAGCATTAAATGATTAGTTGTAACAATGGAACCACCATAGGCGCAGTGAATAATGCAAAGGCACACAAAAGTTGAAAAGAAAGTACGAGAACACTCTCTCCACGCAGATTAGTCACACAACGTTCAAAAGTGAAGAATAAATTAAACAACCTCTTGAACACTCCTAAAGCTAACAATTGCTTCGTGCTTAATGGTATGGTATTCCAAAACTGAATAGCCGCAAAAGTATGTTCGCGATACTTAGTGCGTGCATACGGTAGTAAAAAAATCGTTGTTCGAGGTAAACCTGGTCGGTTTAGAGTCGCGCAAATGTCGTTTCTGCAACACACCAGCTGTTAAGGTTCTGTTTAGAGACTCGAAAACAAGAATTCCCAATTTAAATTTGAACAAACTGTACACTAATAATACGCCATGTTGTTGAAGTAACGAAGCTGCGCTGGTGAACAGTGAGTGGAATGTTAGGATACGAATGTTAGGATCCTTTACTACGCATGCAGAGGAAAAAAGAAGAGCGGTCATACGCACCTGGTTTATGTCGTCGAACAATAAAGACCTGGTATTGTTACTTCTCTCGCCATCTGCAATGTCTCCCGCACCCTGTGATTTTCTCAGGATAGGCTACGCGATGAGGGTTATACCGAGTTAACGCAGCCTACAATCAATACGAAACGCTCTATGGCAGGGTTTGTGTGAGCGGCTCTGAAATTGTAGGTCCTCGCAAGAACTCAGCACGCCTCTTGAATGCAAGCAGGCAGACTGGAGTCTGAGATAGATGATTGCTTTATTCTGGTTGATCTACATTTTGTTAGAACCTATGCTATCAAAGACGATACTGTAATAACAGTCGACGAAAAAAAAAAACTATGAGCAAACGTCCGATATAAAACATCAAATTGTGCATGCCCGCAGTTGTTCTGAATCTTCTCAACATAGGCTTTTTCTCGCAACAAAAGAGGAATTAGTTCGTTAGTTCGTTGGATGTGAACGCGGGATGAAATGACGAGATATATTGTGGACATAAAGCGAATAGTATACAACTTTTATTATGTGCACTGTCTCTTGTTTGGTTCTTCTTGTGGCGTTTATTATTTATCTTCAAATTGTATGACGGTGCGTTCGGATGATGCCGCTGCTTCGTGGAAGATGAGCCATGGTCGATGCGTGCTGTAGTACGTGACGTGATCGAACAGTGTCACGTTCGGTAGACCTCGTACCTACACGTGGTCGATGACGCTATCTCCTCTCCATGCGAACCGTTATCAACCATTATCAGCCTTAATCCGGTAGCGGCGGCGTATGGCGCCACTGCGCGTGCATTATCTTGAAGGAGACTTGCAATGGGGACGCAGTGCGCTGAGTGCTGATAGCTTCGTGCGCACTGTGTTCTCTCCGCTTAGTTCACCTTGATGCGAGAAGCTTCACGAAGGTAAATTCGCTCACTGATGTTGGCCCTATCTTGAAAGCGATCATTTTACGTGACAGACAGATGAATGGACAGGTTTCCTCGTTGGGCAGGCATGGAAATGCTTACGCATTTAAGAATTCTCCTATATTTGTGTCTCGCTGCATAGCGACATGCTCTATAACTGAAGATATTTGAAACCTCCTACAAGCAGTTTGTTCAATAGATGACAGAAACCTACATTGCGGGAATTTCTGCTGCCGACACACGGAATACTACTGATAGCTGCATGGGAAACAGTCAATGTGGGATTGTGAATAACCGAAGTGGCCACGTTTCTGTCCTCATTGAATAAAAAACATTGGGTTCTGTAATCAGATCGCCAATTTATTGATGCTGCTGATATAACCTACCGCATCAGCGCAACCACACCCAGGATAGCTATACTACCGAGGCATGTCATACCTTATTTTGTAAAAGAAAGCAATGCTGCATGTTGCATAAAGAGTCTTGTTTCGCACTAAGCTAAGGCTGTAGTGCATTTCCATCTCAGCTGCTCGCGTGCAACGCAACCACATTGGCCTCTATCAAGCAGAAACGTTCCGGAGCACTTCTTTTTCACTTAGCCTACAACTCGAGGTCCAGACGGTGCAGTGCTGTCAGGTTGCAGCGTGCGCTGAATGGGGTGACGTCAACAGGCACCAATCAAACTCGGCCAGATGAGAGGCTCGGAATAAGGGCGCCGCGTGTTTGTATACACGCGGAACCAAGGCGGAAAAACAAGGAAGGTGTTCGAGACACGGCTCCCTGCGAACAGGCGGAGTCAACGGCCGCAATGTAACGCATCGCGCGCCACCGAAGTCGCATCACCCTCGGCAACCGAGCGCGAGGTTATACATTACCCGCATGCAAGCGGGCCGCTGTAGGCGAGCGACTGGAGCAGCGGCGCCCGGGCCATTCGAAAAGGAAAGCCGCGCTGCGCGCGCGAACTGCATAGCCCGGGCGACTCTGCTGCGGACAGACGCACGCACAAACACTTTCGGTGCGGCTGTGGACTAAACGCATACGCATACCTCCTCCCCCTCCCCTCCTCTCGCCCCCTTGCTCTTGACCGTGATATCTCGGGCCCCCATCTGAATGAAAGCGCAAGGATAGCCGAGTGGTAAGAACGCTTTAAGAGGGCGATACAAGAAACAAAACATGAATAGAACGTGGCTCCCCTCTGCAGGTAGAAAACCGACGCGGCAGCACCACTTAAGGAAGGCCCAGACACGCACACAAACACACACACACCTCGCTTTTTTGGGGAGCGAGGCACCTTGGCGAGGGCGGTGACTTCGCACTGCTCGGTGTGTTTCTCTGCCGTTGCTGCCGTGTTTGACCGAGAGCGCCCATGCAAAGCGGAGGATCGCCCCCAGGGGCCCCTGGCGGCGGAGGAGAGCGTCCTTCATGACGTAAAGGCCGGGAGCCGTTCTTTTCTCGTTTTCAAGGGCGCACACAACGTTTTACTCCATTTTCTTTCGCTCCTGCCTTTCCCTAGCTTCATTCTTTTTTCGCTTCCTTTATTGCATCGCCGTACACGCCAACGAAACGGTCCGTGTACTCGGCACCGACGAACAGTGAGCGCGCAGCCGCGAGAAATAAATAAACAACGAGGAAAGATACGGCTGAAGAAGGCAGCAACGTTGGGGAGGGGGAGTCGCGGGGAAAAAACAAATTATCGCTATTCCTCGTACGAGGTTCGCGGGGCGTATACACGGGGTATAGGCCACTTTTCCGCTACCGTCCGCAGCCACATTGGCGCCTCTCGACCAGCTGGGAGGAGTGGCTGTCATTACGAAAATAGATCAAACGACGACGAGTACGACAATATCGCGCGGAGGGACAGTGAAGACGCCGCTAACAAGCCGTGGACAAAACGATGAGTCCCTTGGCTGGCCGCCTTGCTGTTCGTTCGTTCGTTTGTTTGTTTTGTCTTTTCAGCAGTGCACTAGACGTGGAAGAGCCGAGAGCTGCGGCACGCGCTATTAACAGGAAAAAAATCGTGCACTGCACTTTTGTACCCGCCTACAGGGAAAACAAGGATAGACAGAGGCTCGAAATCGGGCCATTGCGAGCGGTCGACACTTTCTGCCGAACTGGAGACAGAGAGAGAGATATAAACAAAAGTAAAAATCACACGCGGTTTGTCCACACGCATACAAAAGATAACGAGTGCGGCTCTATAGGATTGCAGAGACGGGAGCGAGCACGTGCGCATACCTTTGCACAGCACGGCCGCACCGTAAACGAGACGAGCCGGCATCCCGCCGCAGGGACGACGAACCGACGACGGTCCTCGCTGACTGACTATTTTTAGCGACCAGTTGGAGGCCCGTACGCCCGTTTTCGGTTCAGTTTCTTACGCGCGTTCTTACGCATTACGGCGGCCGCGTTCGAGGCACAACCGCCGCCGCGGCGTTGCGCTCGTTTTTTTTTTTTTGTTTTCGTTTTTCTGTGCGCTTTCGCCGAGCAGAAGGTCATCAATAATCGATGCAATCTCTGCAGCACGCGCGCTTGCTTCGGGAACGTGTGGCCGAGCCTTTCGGGCGAGTGTCTGTAGGAGCGCGCCGCGCGCGTAGACGTCAGGGTTACGAACGTCGACGACGATGGGCCCCGACAGGCGCGCGCTGGCGTGCTCATCGAACAATGGGTCGTCGTCGTCGTATAGCTGCGAACAAAAACAAGTTCTGGGCGGTCACTCTCTTGGTTCAGGTGCCGAAAAAAAAAGGCGAACGCAATTTTTCAAAAAGAAAAAAAAGGTAAATGTCCGCGTTGGAGCGGGCGGACGCTTGACATCCACTTGACCTCGTTTCCAAAAGTTCGAAGAGGGTACCGAGGCGATCGTGTCAGTAGCCACGTTTTCTTTTTTTTTCGTTATTCTTGGTTGCTTCTCTTCTAGGGGCCACGTGTTGTTTGCGTGCTCGGTACAATTCAGTGCAACGTGAAATGAAAAGGAAGGGGGGGGGGGGGAGCGAGACTCGGTGGTCGTGTCGTGGAGTCTGAGAAGCCCCTCGATCATATCGCGTCCCGAAGGTAAACCATCGAGAGAATGGCGCGTTTGTTAGCCGAAGAAACACGCTTTCGAACCCGTGCGAGTAATCCCATTATGGGAAGACACAGGAGCGGCGAGTCTATAGCCTTGCGCTCGGAGGCCGGCGCGAGTAAGATTAGGATCAGTCTAATGGGATGAATTACCGGGGTCCTCTGCGCACAGCGCCTTCTGGTGCACGATGTACAACCACGCGGGAGACGTAATTTTTAGGCTCGGGGCCCTCGCCCGCGATATTATGCTAAGTCCGGCGGGTCAACACAAAGGCAGCTTGAAGACCATGCATGCCGCCGATGCTTTGAGACAAAGGCTTCTTTTCTTTTTTCTTCCTGCTTCAAACTTTTTTGAAACGCTTGAGTGCGCAACCGATAGAAAAACCGCGATGAGCGAGTATTTTTTTTTCCTTGTTACCGAAAATATATGCCGAAGCGTGAGTGGCCGTAACCGACGTCCAAGACACTACAGGCGAGTTCGTTCTGCGATTAGATAAAAGGAAAAGAGGCTGTAAGCGTTTGATCACACTAATTAAGGTCAGCAGTCTTTGCAACTGACGAGCGATGAGTGTTATCTAGGAAACTAGGTGTGAAATCTGCTTCTGTGAAGATGTTTTCAAGTGACGGTTGTTACAAGTGCACGCAGCCAAGCGGTGGGAATCTCCCAGTAATCGCGTGCTATAATTATTTCTCCGCACTGACAATAAAGGTGTCATTGTTTCACTGCGACAACTTAATCAAATCCGTAAGGAGTATCCCTTTAATAAGGTTTCAAAGCACAGAGTGCGTATTATTTATTGTGTGTTATATACTACTATGCAGTTGCTTCTCTTTCATGTCAGGATGCCATGATGTTGCATTGTTACAGTATAACTAACTGCGTACACCATTCTTTCTTCATGTTTTTTTTTAGTAGCACTGCCTTCGTTGGCTCGTCTCACTCGTTTGTTTCCGCCTTGCCCAAACTGTTTTTCAGCACCATGTTATCCCTCTTACACCCTGTAAAAACATTCTTATTTGATCAGAAGTGATTTGTACCTTAGTTTGTGTCCCAGTAGTTTGCACTCTGAATTTAACAGTGATTCTTATTTTCGTGGACCGTCAAAACTGCAGTGCATTGAAATAACTCAAAAATGAACAAATAAATTATGAAGAAATGGCAAGTACTTCGCCTTTTTTTTCTTCTTTTGAGCCTGGAGTTTTCCACGTAGGGGTCTATGCTTGAACAAACTACATCATGGAGCCACCAGCAAATCAAGCCCTTCTGGTTCCTTTTGCGGTGCTCGAGAAGACGCTGACAAACACTATGATGTCGATAAGCTTAAAAAATACCAGCGCTAATAAATAAACTTTTTGAAAGCAAGAATAATTTGCCAGTTTATCCCATATAAGGAAATTATTGTAACCATGGAACGCTATATCTACCTTTTTTTTTAATGGATGATCAGCTTAGATGTTTTCATTCTAGGCTTCATCCTACAGGACGTAGCTTCCGCATACCTGTGCGAATCAACACCTATAATATCGGGTTCATGCAGGAAACATCCGGGGCTATTTCCTGCTTTTGCACCATGCACGACACCGAGGGCCACGCAAGGTGCATCGGACACCCGGTTTGGAAGGTTCAGAGACCACACGACGTTCACTGTACTTCACTTACTTCGGTGTCAAGGGTGTGGGGGAGACTTCGCCTCAAATGTACCTCCAGCGCTGTGGTGTTTTGTTTCCCGGCTCGCATAAGCTGTGTGCGAGTTACGACAGGGAGGGTGAGTGACGGAAATGCCTCCGCTTGCGCACTTTTTTTATCTAGGCGATCACTTTCTATTCTATCGTAGACAAACACGTCGACACAGGCTACTCCGATCTCGCAAAATCTGGACGGTCCTCAATATATTGAAAGACAAAAACACGGATAGAAAACACAAGACGAAGAAGACGATTGGATTGGCTGGCTTCTTCATCTTGCTTGTGTTCACCGCTGTCTCTCTGTTTCTTTCTTTTTTCGTTTTCTAAAAGGTGTCCATGGCCCAGCTCGTCACTTTCTTCCCGACTTGGCCCTGCTGGAGCGTGCTATTTCAGCTTGCCTCCAAAATTCATGCCTGATAGCAATAATCTTGAACCTTCGTTGGACGTACCACGCGACCCTGGTAAATTGCCAAAAGTCTTGTATACTGGAGCGAGAAGAACACGAAAAAAATAATAAAAGGAAAGGAAAGGAAGCTCGCAGAGCAGAGTACTGTTGGTCGAGACTTCTTGTGAGCGACTGTTCTGGAAGCGTTCGGCTTTCGGTTACACGTGGACTAAAACACCTTTGTTCGCACCTTAGTGGCGCTGCCGAGCGAATGCTTGTTTTTCTTCAACACTCTATTTCATGCATAATTGCACTTGGACGTTACGGCCTTATTCTGCATTCTACGAACTTTCCTCTAAATAAACACTTAACATTTTGTTGGATTCACAATAATTTGACTGCGGATTCTTCGTGGACGTCACATCCATTTGGCCTCACATCTACATTTTCAAAAAGGATGAGAGTATTGACCGTTCCGAGGGAATCAAACAGCGAACGGGGAACAGCGAACCGTTGTCAAGGGGTTCCGACCAGTGGACCTAGTCTCCTTCTAGATCGTATTCTATACCTTACCTAGTTGATCCCCTAGTCGGCTTTGACTCTGTCGTCAGCGGGTATTGATCCATTGTAGCTAACTCGATCACTGGCGCTACTTATTTTGGTAGTCGAGTCGGCCAATCACCTCATGAGGAACAGCGGTTGAAACTTACATTTTCTGACGACGCCGCTTGTTTTACCTCTGTTGCGGAGACGCTCACATAACGTGTGCTGGTTGTATCAATTGCCATCACATTCCTCTTGTGCTGGCAGTCCTTCATTGCCTAGTGCGTAGTTTATTGAATGACGTACTTCCATAGACGAACAAGTTTGTCGCTTTAACAAATTGCGATGTCTCTATATTTCTTTAAAGTGCCGAAAGTACGATGGCGGCACAGGGCGACAGCTCGGAGTTAGTGAGCGTACAGAATGCAGGCGTTATATGTTCTTACGCGGAGCTTTGGAGCTTCTAGCTCTCCGCGCGTTCCTAGGGCCCAACCTTGACGCTTCGCCTCCCATCAGGGTTGCGCGGCGCTAACCTATACGCTTCTGCGCCCTGTTTGGATAGGCGTGGCACTTACAAATGCCTATGGATGTCGCACCTGTGCGCCTCATATGCTTATGCGTATAAAGTATGTGGGCGCGTTCACACGGTCGCCCATCGTATCCACTTTCAGTTTCGTGCGCGAGGAAAATCATACTTGTTAAGCATCTCTCTCTCTCTCTCTCTCTAAGACAGAAGTTATTTTTCAGACCTGTATCCAGTATGAATGCTATAAGCTCTTCAGTGGGACGCAGTTGATACTACAGACATTACCACGGTCCGACAACGTCCCGTTGCTGACGGAGTGTGTAGGGTTGCGTTTTTAAAGCGTTCCTAAAAGCGGTCCTTCAGCTTGTGGCGCAACTTGGCGAAGGCTGAATTCGGTGAATTTTGGAAGGCCGTATTCGTACGCTTCGCGCGACATTACACATTCTCGTGAGATACTTCTCTAAATCGAGCTCTGTGCAGAATTATCTCCCCGCCATTGCATCCAGCTTGTCAAGTTGCCGCAGTACCTGCCTTTGTGTGTGGCTCGCTACGCGAATGTCATCTGTAGACAGTGATTTACGCACGCGCGTTTAAGCTCTATGGCTGATTGCGCGGAGCCACTCACACTCTGCATCCATGCATCGTTGAAATGTACTGTCAAGATTCAAAGGCGGATTTCATGGCTTGAGTTATTACGTCATGAAGACCGTCGTACACGAATAGAGATTAGTCTGAGCTCTCTGCCGTAGCATTAAACACTCTACACGTCAGCAAGCCTCTCTGCTTTTCAATAAAGAGCGCTCTTTCTGTTTCTCCCCTATGTTACGAAGACAGAGACGTTTGTTATGACAACAAAGCTGAGAGGTCAGCCTGAATCAAAGTTATGACCTGCTACTCAGCATTGGAAGAGAGAGGAAGGAGCAAAAAGAGAGAGAGGGAGAGAAGTGTCGATGCTGAGGGTGAGCGTGGTGGTGAGTGAATTTGAACAGCGAATACTCTTCGAAGACTGAAATCTAGACCCCTTTCGTGCAAGAATTTGACGAGAGCATTTCGGACATCACGTCAGAAAGATTCCAGCCGAGGTCTGGATAGAATGTTTTCGGACAAACGTTGGTTGGTAAGTTTGAACAAATGTTGCACCAGTGATTGTCTTTGTCCAGCATATCGCAGGTAAGCTCCCCGAGACTTGTTCCGTAGTCTCGGGTTCCCTAATGTAAAGTCCTCTAAGCACCATATGGCAACCAAAAAGAGTGTAAGTGTACGTTTGTTTCTCCCGGGTCCTGGACGATCATGAACAGTATTGTAAACCCTGGCCCTTGCCCTGAGATGGTCAAAAATCGGATATATGCCGAAGGCTTACGTGACCGCCTGAACTCATACAAGGGGGACTCAGAGCTCAACGCGGAAACTACGATTAACTGTCCTACGTCCGATTTACAATTCAACAGAGGGACTATTTCCGTTTCGCGATATATTCGTTCACAGGGTAAACGCTGCTCCCGTACGTGCCATGTGTTTGGATGACTGCGCACGGCGCTTTTGAAGGGAATACAGGAGCCATCGCCCGTTTAGATAGCCGCGACGGCGCCAGGTTAAGGTATTCGATGGCGGTACAATTAATCACAGTGGCAGGAAGAAATTCCAGAGGAGGCACGCTTTTCGTCCAGCTCGAGTAGCTCGCCGTTCCAGAACGCGCCGCGTAGCAATAGGAAAGGGGGGGCAGGGATGCAGCTCTGCCCGCGCGGTGTGGTGGTGTCGCACACGTCCGGGCAGCCAGATTCCGTTGCCGGGTGAGAAGCGGGCGGGCAGGCAGGAAGGAAGGAAAGACAGCTCTCCTCTCGGCGTTCACGCAGGAAGAAAACAAAGGCCGTCCCGTGACACCGAGAAAGTGCGCACGCCAGGAGCCTCCGCCGCAGAAGAAGCCGAGCGTCCTGTTCCGGCCCGGTCGTCGTGCGTGACTACAGCGGTACAGCACGACGCACCCATAAACACGCGGGGGACGTGCTCGACCCGCTCGTGAATTCGGTGCAGCAGTGCGCGAGGTTTCAGCTCGCAAACACGGCGCAGCGTTTAGCAATCATTCAAGCGCTCAACTTCCACCGAGGCTTCACCGAAGAGACGCGACCCTTTTTTGCTGGCTATGCTTGGGCGATGCGTTCCCCAATGGATACGCGTTCCGCATAGGGATGCCCGATACCGCGGCAAGTGGCGATTGCGACGACGCGGAAACAATTCGGCATGTTCTTTGCCAGAGCCACCGGTACAGTGTGCAGAGGCAATCGATTTCCGTCGTGCTGAACCAGTTGGGCGACTAGCAACTATAGGAAGAAATAATTTTGAAACATCGCCACGACTTAACATCGACTTAAGGCCGAGCCGACATGAGACTGACCCATCTTTCTCTATGATTGACCAGCCTGACATTCGAACGCCTTTTCTGTTGCCAGTTCCTGGTTTTTTTATTGCGATAGGGATCACATGGACACTCCAACCGAATTTGTGCCGTCGTCGGCGTCACCATGAGGTTCCGCATTTATTTATGTATGCTATATGTCACGCCCTGATGCGTGACATATAGCATGTTGACAAATCAACATGCGGCATAAGCAGGTTATATTGCCACACCATTCTATCACTAAACTTGGTCATACCAGGTCTTACATTCTTGACACATCATTCCTTAGAATTTCGAGAATGGCACCCCATAAACAAAAGTCATGAAACAAAACACCGACGGCACATGCTTTTCATCTTAAATCTTCTCAGAGTTAAGTGTTAAAACTGCGCAACAATAACTGAGCTTCAATTCATACTGCTACTACGCCTACGAGTCTCACACTTCGCGTAATATTCTCACACGTTCCTGTAGCATTCATTGCTTCGCGCTTGTGGCGAAGCTGTTATTGTTTTTCTTTTTCTCTCCCTCTCTTTGCCCTCTTTCTTACCCCTATGCTACCTACCCCAGGTCAGGGTTAACCTCCCTGCCTTTCCTCTATCGCTATCTCTCTATTTCCCTTCTGATGGACGTAATTCTATATATATATGTATATATAAGGCCAACGGCTGCAAGGAGTTTTCTTATCTGTCTGTGTCCTTAACGTTTTTTATTATCGCGTCACCTCTTCATCTTTTTGCCGCGGTTGCTTAGTGGCCATGCGTTCTCTTGCTGAGCACGAGGTCGTGAGTTCGAGCCCGAGCTGCAGCGGACGCATTTCGATGGGGACTAAATGCGCACCACCTCGTGTACGCTGCCCTGGTTGAAGTAACCTATAGGTTGCCGAAAAATTTCCAGAACCGTCCTCTACGCCGTCTCTCAATGTTGCCATGGGACATTGAACAGGAATCAGTCAATCAGTCATCCGGTACTTACACTTCGCGCCAACTTCCCTGTCTTTCCTCTCCTTTTGTCTCTCTCTCCCTCTTTTTAATTTTCGTTTCTATATAATTTGGTGATTCGCTGCTTCTACTTCAATTCCATCTTCATTTCATTCCGTAGAGGCAGAACGTATTATGATGATAGCTCGAGACCTACTCAGGAAACTGGGTAAAGGGATGAGATGGCTTTCACTATAGGCTCGCTGACAATAAACATTTGAGTTAGCATTTCAGGCTCCCGCGGCTCGACCATCCTCTGCCTCGTGGTAAGCAAGAACATACTTAAATGCATCGCAGGCGCACGGGCCACGCGCCCTTAACTGAAGTTAATCTGCATCGAACTCTTTGAGCGCGGTCGAAGCACAAAGCATAATTCAGTGCGGTAGGTTCCCAGTGAAACGTGTCCGCAAGCGACGTATCGATATCGAGCTGTACTGATTCGAGCAGGCTATAGGAAGCGTATTAGCCAGACTCGGGTACTCGAGAGCGGTCACGTGAAGACAGGGATCAGCGTATTATCGCCTCCAAAAGATATATGGGAGTATCTTTTGCGTTAACCTGAGTCGTGTAAGTTGCCGTAAGTTGCATTGCGCTGCTCTGCGACAGCGCCTAACCGCATCTCCCCCCAAAAATTGCATCTCACCGATAAATATCTTTCAGTTGACGGAGCTGAGAGCAAAGTTGCCATGCCTTAGATCGACTTATACCTCTTGGCTAAAGCAGGCAATTAATTGCGCGCCATTTCCGCCCTTCCCAAATGTAACACGTTCCGGCTGCAGCGCGCCATCTTCTACTGCACGGAATTACTCGGCAGCAATGTAACGCGGACGCGGTGTCTTTGTCTCCCGTACGCCCGCGCACGCCTAGGAAGTGTGTCTCGCGTCGGTCGGTGGTAACACCGCGCGCGTGCTGCGTGCAAGAAGAACTTGTGACCATAAGTGGAGCACGGCGTCAACTATGGACGCCCGGAAGGAAAAAATACAAACATACGTCATTTCCGCGCTCTCGGACGAGCTTGCGCGGGGGCTGGGGCTTGACCCCGAGCGACGTATGGCGCGCTGAACTAAATATGCTTGCTGGTCAGAGGTCGGCACCGTATGTGCGACGTCATTGCAGGAGAGGGCCGTGCTCATTTTCGTGGCTGGCGAATTGCACGCCCTTGGTGAGAGTTCGCACGACTGGGGCCTAGTTGTCATTAGGAGAGGCTAAAAAAAAAATGAAGAAGGCAATTTGAAACTCGTTCACAGGTCTAGAAAGGAAAACGCAAATGCGCTCGCACGCAATACTGCAGTAATGAAGAGCTTTCAGTCCAGCGGCAGTTCTCTCTTTCGCCGCTTTCTTTTTCTTTCTCCTTAGAGCGACTAAGTTGTGAACTAGTTACCAAAGACTATTAAAGGTACGAACATGCAAAGGAATTTCTGCTAGCCGTGTGGTTACGGGTTCATCCGTGAACGTGGATGTACTGATTTTGCGCACAAAAATAAACAACACTATATATGTAAAAAAAAAAATCTGTGAAGTAGAAGAAATCTCTTAAAATCATTATCGCAGAATATTCCTTAAGGCTTGGTTAAACAGGGGCCTTGTCCGATCTGGAAATAAATTAACATTTCTGTGACTCCCCGTGGTGGCTCAGTGGCCATGGCGGTGTGTATATTACTCAGCACATGGACGCGGGTCGATTCCCGGCCGCTGCGGCTGCATTTCGACAGCGCCTGAACTCCAAAACGCTTGTGCCCCCTGCTTTGTATGCGCGTTAAAGGGACACAAATAACAACAAAAAAGTCAGTGTGAGCTGTGTTTATAAATTGAGCTTCTGCAATAACAAAAAAAAAGAAAATAACAGTTAGCGGAGAAAAGGCTTCTCAAAGACGAAAAAAAAAACCATACACAAGTTACAACCCCCCCTTCCCCCACCACCACCACCCCTCCAAACCAGTTCGCCGTGATGTCATCGATTTTTGACGGCGTCAGATATGGCCTAATTTGTTGGTTACTGGTAAACATCGGCTGCAGTATATTCTGAAATAGTTGGCCTGAATTTTGTAAGTTTCAGGGAATCGTGAGTGGGCCACAACCGAACATATGCAGGCAAAATACTATTTTATAATCTGTGACGTCACACTGGCGTGCGAGCTTCGGGGCTACGTTGCAACATAAAAAAAAATTGAACTTTGACCGTCAATTTGTCTTCTAATACTCAAGCTGTGCCTACGAGATTAACGAAAGTACAGCGTTGAAAGTATACTTCAGCAGTACAAGACGATTCAGCTTCATTCATTCATTCATTTAAATACAGCTGGTCAAACTTAACCCGGAGCCCTCCACTACAGTGTCCCTCGCCCACTGCTCACTTTCTGGATGGTAAACCACACAGCTTAAATAAATGTTTATGGGTTTGTGACACTTATGTTGGTATACACACTACCGCTTTGTGTTATACCTAAATAAATGAGTGCAGTGAAGTAAATATACACCAACAGAAGTGTCACAAACTGTTGCTTTCTATTCCGCTTAAATCACCGAGAACAGTGCAGTAGGAACGAACCCGAATTAACTAGGAAATAACGGGCTAGAAAGAATACAAATATGAAAGCGAGAGATTTAAAAGGCAGGACAGCCTTGTGGCGACCTTTCTGAGAATTGCATATCGATTTACAGCAAAGCCGTTTCGTTCTAGCAGTTGCATTCATTTTCTAACGCCTGTATTTAACGTACATTTTTTTTCCTTCAAGAATTTAGCCCGCATATGGCACGGCTCCTATATTATGCAAGTTTAAACTGGGTGTGAAGTATTGATCTCCTAGAACAGCGCTATAACAAGCGCATATAAACTTTGTATATCGTTTTGCTGTGGGGCAAGAGTGTTTTACTGCGATATGTGCAATCAGCCCAAAATGGGTATATTTTGGCCACGTACGCACCCAAAACATCACACCCATTCCCACTAATAGGGAGCTCGATGACAGATTTAGATCGCCGGGGACACTGGGGAAACACTTCCGGTGTGGTTTATATTCGAAACAAAAACAGCACGCAGGAAATTAGCAGCAAATGGAGTGCTGCAAGTTCAGAAGGCATGCGGCCGCGGCAGCTTTGAGAACTTGAAGTGCAGGAGCACGGCCTTTTAGATGAGACAGTGGGCCCGTATTGTCGGAGGCTATGACATGGCGAAGTAATAAACCATTTTTCGTGCTCAGAGCGGTCGGATTACCTTCGAAGGCACTTTGGCCGAACTTTTCGATATCATCATCATCATCATCATCATCATCACCATCATCATCATCATCATCATCATCAGCCTGGTTACGCCCACTGCAGGGCAAAGGCCTCTCCCATATTTCTCCAACAATCCCGGTCATGTACTAATTGTGGCCATGCCGTCCCTGCAAACTTCTTAATCTCATCCGCCCACCTAACTTTCTGCCGCCCCCTGCTACGCTTCCCTTCCCTTAGAATCCAGTCCGTAACCCTTAATGACCATCGGTTATCTTCCCTCCTCATTACATGTCCTGCCCATGCCCATTTCTTTTTCTTGATTTCAACTAAGATGTCATTAACTCGCGTTTGTTCCCTCACCCAATCACCCGATATAAACATAAGCAAAGCACCCATCACGAAAGCTTGAACTGTTCCACGCCCAGAGTCCCGTGATAAATTCCGAACGCCTTCTTCAATACACTTCGACACTTTCCCATTGATACTGAGGCTTATTGTGTTTCCCTTGCCCTTCATGCGGCTCACGCGTGTCTTATAAATGCAGGCCATTTTTCTGTACGAACAGGAAGAAAATACCTTTGCTAGCTTTCGAGCCTCTAGCATTTGTAACGGGAACAACTTGCGGAGATAATTAATTAATACACAATTAAATAATTATATATATATATTAGTATTCTACTTGTGTGCTTCATGCATAAAACGACGTTTAGTTAACAAATTAACCGGGACGCCAACTCATTTCTCCGCAAAGGTCGGGAATTATTATCTCGAAACTGGTGCCATCCTCACAATTCGTTCCAAGTGGATCCGTCTTGCGAACTCCACGGCTAGAACTTCTAAGTTGCAATATGAGCCACAAGGTAATTAGCTAAAACTTTATTTAGGGAATTTTTGTTAATCAGACGATTGTGCAATTTCAAATTTTTAAGCAAGTAATGTCCGCCTCTTTGCGCAGACCCGCTCATGAACTAGACCTGTGATATCTGCCACAGACAACCTTTAAGGATGTTTGAAAGTTTTCGCTGAAACAGCATGTATATACATACTTAATAAAAGGGAGGTGCACCATAAATCCAAGTCGGCTTTGCTTAAGACCTAATTCTCCGAGCCGCCATGAAGAGGTTTCTAGCCGACTTTACGCGTACTTCATTGAGTACTGTAACTATTACACTATTTGCAATTATTTAGGTGGTTATGCAAAAACTAACAACTTTTGTGAGTGCTGCAACTCGAGTTTATTCGAGGAGGAATGGTGCAAGCGAACGGGGGCGAGATAGAAAAAACACGGACAAGCGCAGAATGGGAAGAATTAAACACGGAAAAGAGCCCAAGAAACTCGATGTGTTGTAGAAGTACTGATTGTTGGGCGTGTTGGTAAACACGGACTGTCGTCGTCCCTGTTTTTTTCTATCTCGTCCCTGTTTGTTCGCGCCATTCTTCCATGAGTGTGGATTACCAACATGCCCAATAGTGAGTTCCTCTAAACTCGAGCTTGTTGCATCACTGACAGTTATAGTAAGACAAAAAGCGCTTGTGAATGTAGAGTCTACAGTGCGGCTAGAAATGCTGCAAGAAGAATGAATTGAAGATCGTCTCCTGGTAGCGCTTAAAATTTCGCTACCTTTAGGTGTTCACGTCAAATAGGGGCCAAAGAATTAGAAATATTCAGCGGTTGCAATTTTTAGAGTTCATTCCGAAGTCGTTTTTTTTTTGTATATGTCGTGGTGAAGTTCTAGTGTTGTGATGCATTGCCAAACGAGAACTGACGAATATGCGTAGCACTGCTGCAGCGAGAATAACACCGATCGTTTGTCTCAGGACGAAGTCAAATCATCGAAGCCAATCATGGCCCGGATAAGTCCCCTCGATGGAACGTTGACTGCATCTCAAGGATTTCGATTCTTGTTAGATCACTGTCGACTATTTCAATGTCACAACCATCATCATGTCATCATGTCATCATGCACTTCCTGCTTGTACTTGATTGAGAGGACTGATACTGCCTTGCCACTTCCTTACCGAGAAGTATCTGATGCCAGACTTAAGATCGCACATCCTCAAATGTGGAAACACTAATGCTGCAGGTAAACTCTGCATGTGGAAAGTATAGCAATCTAATAATAAATATTTTGTTACTAAAATGTCAGGACGTTATAGAAGAACCGCAAAGAACCACTGTTGTTGGCATCTTAAGCCATTAACATTCCTATTCTGCGCATCGGCGCGCGCTAGCATAAATCATTAGCGGAGGCCGGTGCAATTTTCTTTGTGGTGTCTATGGTATACCTGTGTTGAATAACAATAATATTAAAAATTGAAAACCGAGGACCTCTTAACTCCCAGACTATATTTATTATATTTTATTTTATTTTATTTCAGAATACTACAGGCCCTCGTCGGACCCATGCAGGAGTGGTTACAACATAGAATACAGTAGAAAAAAAAAGAAAAAAAATTAAACTACTGCATCCAAAACAAAGAGCATTAGCACGCACAAAAATGAACATAATAATTAATACACACACTGCTTAAATGAGCGTTTCGTGAAGCAGGAAAAACAACGTTTTCCCTAAGTATGCATCGACAAGAGGCTGCATATGAAATACAGGTAACTTCAGTTACTTATCACCATTCGAATTCCAGATTCTCAACACTGTCAATAAATGCGTTGGCAGATGGGCAGTTTACGGCTCTAGAGGGTAGCATGTTCCAATGGGATATGGCGTGTGGGAATAAAGAGTACTTGTGAGTGTTATTACGGCTGGGATGGTGCCGTGCTGACTTATTATGATTTGTTCGGCCCGAAAGTCTGAATGGCGCTTGAATGTGTGTTGCTAGTGGCATTCGATAGGAGCCGTGATAAAGTAAGCATAGAAATTTTAATCTGGAAATCATTGTACGTTGAGCCAGTGGTTGATCGTTAGCCTTGACGCGCAGGTTCGTATTGCTCGTTGGACGCGAATATTGTGAATATATAAATCTCATTGCTAATGCGATCTAGTTTGTCGGTTAAATACTTTTGGTGCGGGGCCCAAATAATGTCAGCAAATTCAAAAGCCGTTCTAACGAGGGTTCTGTATGCATTTAATTTAACACTAGGAGGTGTGTTTCTTTCTAAGTTCTCTTCTTAAGAAATGCAGTTTACCTAACGCCTTGTCATATATGTTATTTACATGAGCGTCCCAATTTAATTTCGTTGTAAGAGTGACTCCAAGATATGTTACCTCATCGAATTTTCTCAGTGGTTTATCGTTTATTGTGTATGTAAACTGAAGCGCATTTTTATTGTGTGTAAAGGAGATAGTGGCAGATTTTCTTGCATTCGGTTTCATCCCCCATTTGTTGCACCAATTTTGTATTGCAGCTAACGAATCGTTTAGTTTTACCTGATCTTCTCTGGTATTTGCTGTTGTGTACACTACGCAATCATCGGCGAATAGGCGCATTTGAATAGGCGGCTGAACGCATGAACGAATATCATTGATGTAGATCAGAAATTGGAGGGGCGCAAGAACCGAGCCTTGTGGTACACCAGAAAAAACGTTGATGTAATCAGATATAATATCATTCATAGCTACGCATTGCTTTCTGTTTCCGAGATAGTTCTTGATCCATGATACTGTTTTCACGTGTATTCCAATGGCCGTTAGTTTAGTAATAAGATCAGGATGAGGAACATCAAATCCCTCCAAAAAATCTGAGAGAATGGCATCTATTTGGCTTCTGTTATTTATTGCGGTAGCTATATCATGAGTTATCTCACCTAATTGAGTAATATACCTGAACGGAATCCACGTTATCAGCTGTATAGTAGGTGATTATTCTCTAAGTTCAATATTATGGCCTTATAAATAATATGTTCGAACAATTTGAGTTAGATGAGTTTTATGTTATTTCTAACTAGTCATAAGGTAAGCGAGAAATGAATGATGCAGGAGATAAGATCGTAATCATAAGACAAGCAAAACCAAGTGAAAGTTCCACCCACATCAACTTCACCGGATAGAGGGGAAAGCAAGGTACGTTGAACCAAGTGCGCTTGTACTATCATCATTATGATTATGCGCCAGTACTAAGAAAACGCCTTTCAGGAATCTTCTGTTATTACCGTTCTACGCCACACGAACCAAGGCTCTGCCTGCCAGAAGTATTGCATCATCTGCCTTCCTGGACAATGCTTCGCTTCCCTTGATACCCGACCAGTCCTCCACAGGACAAGCCGCTACCTGTTCTGGTCATAGCGTGACATGTGCAACTCCATTTCATGCTCTTAGTCTCAGACAATTACGTATGCGTGTTCACCCTCCAGTTCACACTATACAGTAATCCTATGTCCAACCCCACTTCATGCTATTAATCTCAGACAATTACGTATGCGTGTTCACCCTCCAGTTCACACTATACAGTAATTCTATGTCCAACTCCATTTCATGCTATTAGTCTCAGACAATTACGTATGCGTGTTCACCCTGCAGTTCACACTATACAGTAATTCTATGTCCAACTCCATTTCATGCTATTAGTCTCAGACAATTACGTATGCGTGTTCACCCTGCAGTTCACACTATACAGTAATTCTATGTCCAACTCCATTTCATGCTATTAGTCTCAGACAATTACGTATGCGTGTTAACCCTCCAGTTCACACTATACAGTAATTCTATGTCCAACTCCATTTCATGCTATTAGTCTCAGACAATTACGTATGCGTGTTCACCCTACAGTTCACACTATACAGTAATTCTATGTGTCTTCAATTTGCAGCTGCCATTTTCAGTGCAGTTGACTCCTTTCGCTTCCTCTGATTTGTTCTTGGGTGTCTGTGTTCTCATCCCAGCATCCACCCAACAAGTACCCTGTCCAGGTGGCATAGTGGCGACCGCCTTTTGCCGCTGAGGACGACGTCGCGGGTTCGAATCCCCGCGTCGACTGTCTCTTTCCCATGAAAGTGAAATGCAAAGTCTTTACCCATATCGACCTTTCGCTGAACTTCAAAAAAAAATACACCCAAATTATTGTGGAGCCCTGAACTATACGGTGCTTGTGGAGCATACTCTTTTACTGTAAAACGTGAAACCTTGACAGTTTATCCCCGGATACGCCGGCAGGTAAAGTTTTACTCCATTTCTATCACCGCATGATGCGATCATGTTTGATTTCTTGTTAAACTTTGGTCTACTGTGACCTGCACCATCCTGATAGTACACACACTGCGAAGATCAAGCATTTCGTGCTATAAAGGGGCCCTGAACCAACTTTGTCTGAAGCCTCAAAAGCACCTTCGGACGAGTTTTGTACGTCCCAGGAAAATGTAATCGAAAGAAGTTTTTTAAAGAGACATAGCAGGAGCGTAGATATCACAAGAGGAATATTTATCTCCCTCATTCCTCCTCAACATCCTCCATTCCGACGAAGGGAGGCGGAGCCTGTGACGATGCCCCGCCCACGGCGTTACGTCACCAGGCTTTGATGTTGCGTTTCTTCTTTCGCTGCTACTTTTCGCGCAAATTAACGGGTACTGGGTGCTGTTGGCAACATGGTATTTCGGGTCGCCTGCTTCTGAGTGCGCGCGTCTGTGCAGCTGGTCCGGCAAGCTGCTGTTTGTAACATCGTCTGTGCGGGGCTTGTTTCAATTGCGTGCGTAGTTACATCGGTAGTGCGCCTAAGAGCTCGCCGATGGATTCCGCGCTCCGTGCTCACATATTATACTCAGAGTGGGATCCGCGGCGATGGAACTAAGCGGCAGCGCGGCATCTTAAGCTTCGTAAGGTTTGAGACCACTTCTGACGTTCAAAACCACGCGAAACAAACGAGGCACGAAGCGGCCACGCCGAAAAGGCAGTGCCGTCGAAAATAGTTAGAACGCACGCGGGCGCGCTGGCTCTGGGCGCCGCTGAGCCATGGCTGAGCGTCAGCAGACGACAGTTGGTTTCGCCCGGAAGTGCGGCATCCATATGAAGATTTAAAGCGAAGTTTTCGCTTACTTCAGCTACACTTCAGCCCGTTTAGTCGACTATGTCAATTAATACCCACGGTGACACTATGAAGAAGTGCACTGATCCAAACACCTTTCTTGAGTGATGTCAGTGATCAGCCGATAGGAGCCGTCTAAGGGAATGTGCTTTATGACGAAATAAAGCGCACAGAAGAGAGTGAGAAATTGGCTTCTTTTGAAACGAGAGCGCTTGAGAAAAAGATGACTTCGTGCTTCGCTTGTGAGCCCCACGCGCCGCGCACGAGTGCAAAATTTGGCTGAGATGTTCGCAGCAGCATGCACCATCCGCTGAATGCGTTTTTTCGCAAATCCCGAAGAGTGGTTAAGGGCCCCTTTAAGCAACCCGACACAATGCGCCCATCTTGTTATCCACATAAACGAGATAAATGTTCCAAGCCAGAAAAGGAGAATTGTAACGTCTCTGCCCAATTCCCCCCCCCCCTCGCAGAGTCACGCTCTATCGCCACAATCACAGTCGACTCATGCGAAAGGCGCGACCGCATAGCGGCTGCCCGAGTTGAAGAGACTCCCACGCGAACGACCGCTCCGACGGGTACCGCCCCGGCCAAACACCCTTGAGAGCGCGCAGCATAACGCAAACGCCAACCGCTCACCCTTGAAGCCGTCCGAGACTATGCAGTCGAGTGACCCCCAAACGCCTGTGGCACACTGTCTGAGAAGTTACGGCAGACAAATCGCTTTGTGCATTGTCGTTTTCCACCTCTATCTTTCTGCATTGTACCTTTCCCGGCGCGTTCACCTAAATGGCTGAATGGATGTTCACGTACCTCCGTCATAGACCGCCTTCGGAAGGGTATTGCACACGGATAAATAAATAAATAGAAAAGTCGAGTTTGGCCCGAAAGGCCAAGCATCGATTGCGATAGCAAATAAGTTGACAGTTATACGAAAAATAGTAGTTGTATCGGCCATATAAACTTCGAAACATTCCCTTGCCAACTGAATTAACAAGCATGATGTCAACGCCCACAAGCAAACATGAACCCATCACACTCGATGGGTGCGCACTCGCTGTCAAAACGCTGGTGTGAGCAAGCGCGGCAGCTGCAGCGAGCGAAGCAACCTTCATGCGGGCTGTCGCTCCAACGCAACAGCCGGAGCACACAGCGCGCACAAAGGAATGAGGCGTCTGCGGATCCCTTTCGAGTTAGGCGCGCGCGACCGGTCGCGGCCGTGCAAATTGCGAGCTCGTTGGCGGAGTCGAAGCCACCTCTCCCACGCGCGCTACCTCGCCGCTTTCCTCCAACTATGGCGTCTTTCTCTCCCCCTACTTTCATTCCCTTCTCCTTGTGCAGCGCGGTTGAGGTGTCCTCTGCTGAGAGACAGTTACTGCGCTGCACTTTACCCCAACCTTTCCTTCCCATCAAGAATCTCCTTCTCTCTCTCTCTCCAACTATGGCGCGCGAGATTGAACCGCGATCGTCAGTTCCCCTTGCGTCCGGTCGCGAAATGCGCAGTTGCTGCCGGAGTTACTTTCTTATGAAACCGCGTTTTCGGCCGTCGAAGCACAAGAAATCAGTTTATTCAAGCAGCGAGACCTACGTTATCTCACTGGTGGGATATCTTTAGTATCCCACCGCTAAACTAATTACCCTCCCTATAAGTTTCTGAGTGAGGGTAGGCACCGGAAGGAATATCGGTCTGCGTGCAGCTGTGCGTCTGAAAGACACATTTTACACACATCGATAACGCGTTTAATTTGAGGCGATCTTTGGATTCTTTGGGCGACGCGCACATCGACACCAAGCATATAACGAGCATTCGCTTACTGTACAACCTATGTTTACCGAAACGTGCGCGGTACAGCTGAGCGACGTAAGAATCTTGCAATTGTGCGGCTATCTTGCGGCTATGACTCCGCCATTAAGTGCGTACTTTGCACGGCCACGGGCGGTCGCGCGCACCGTATCTTGAAAGGGATCCGCAGAAGGCTCATGCCTTTGTGCACGCTGTGTTCTCGCCCCTCTTGTGTTTAAGCGATAGACCTCACGAAGGTCACGTCACTCGCTGCTGCTGCCGCCCTTGCTCACACAAGCGTTTTGACAGCGAGTGTCCGCGCTCATCGAGCGTGATGTGTTCATGTTTGCTTGTGCGCGCTAACACCATCCTTGTTGATTCAGTTAGTAAACCAACTTTTCCATATTTACGCGACCGATAAAACTAGTATCCTTGCTTCATATAGCTACTAAGTTGCTATCGTACTCGATGCTTTGTCTTTCTGGCAAAACTAGGGCTTTGTTTCTTGTATCTACGTGAGTTATTCTCCAATCTTCAGTGAATATACTGCAGCTGTGAGTAGAGCAGATTCAGCTGAAAGTGCTCCCCTACAGGTTCCACTCTACTTACAAGGTTTGAAGCAGAATCTCAAGGAATCCGTGCCCTTGAATTCGCCTAGGTGCTGCCAGATTTAGCCCGACTAGTACTTGATCAGCACTAATACCGTTTGTTTTACATCGTATATTTTTCTTCACATACCCATCTACCACAACCAAATACGTTAAACGTATTCCTTAATTTGTAGCCGCTCTAAGAGTTTAGGAGGACGTCGGGATGAAAAACTTCGGAGGTTTATTTACATTATTTACAGTGAGAGTCAATTAACAGTCTTAAAGTCATTACGGACCGGCAGCAACTCGGACGCTGCGGCCCGTGGCAAGAAGCTCGAAAGAGATGAATCCAGGAATATTCTCGGTCTGTGTCTTTTTTAAGCCCTTCGGTGTCTCTAAGACACATCACGTTCGGCCAATGGGAGAACCCGCTCAGGTGACGCCATTTTCGGCCAATTGTAGGCGTCCGTGCGATAGTGTCACACCCGGCGGAGAGGGTCGCTGTTTGGTCCCCAATTGTCCGAGGGCTTACTTCTCCCTGTGGTCTTGCCTTGCTGAATTGCAATGCGCCGTCACAATAGGCGGATGAGGGCGACGCTGCCAGGTTTTCACGGTGCATTACAGCCGTCTTGCTTCGGGACCCCCTTTACCTGCAACAGTGCCAGGCTCTCACTTCACTTTCGGGAAGAGTGAAGCAGTGAATAGCTCCACCTGCGGCACACGAAGTGTGGGCCGCCAACTTGTTTGCACGTGCCGCGCTTCAGGAATGTGGTATCCGTGCTTCTGCGCTCCTTAATTACCCGTGGTGCGATTCGATCTGGTCTGGTGAACTCGAAGTAGGCTCAGGAAACGGTCCCGTATCTAACAGCTCGTCCTCGCCCCGGAAGTTCGGAATGGCCGGTGAACTCAATTCGCTGGCTATGAGGAACGTTGAAAGGACCTGCAGGGTACTGGTGTCGAGCCTCGTTTGACGAACTTCGGGATCCTGGGCCCTGGAGAACATACGTCAAACAAACAAAACAACACAGCGCTGCACCACGCGTAAGCGCAGGCTCTTCACCCCTGACTCGCCAGGCTATTACTGAGTCAAAATGAACCCTAATCTTTTATTTCCCCAATTTTGACAAAGCAGTTCCAACCACCTTTCCAAACCGCTATCCATTTCTCCCCGAATGCCGACAAGGCCAGAGTGACATTGTTGTTGCAAAACAAAGGGTTGTTGTCGTTGCAAACAAAAAAATGAGAACAGCCGAACATAACTTAAGTGGCCTAACTACTCGAACAGCCTGTTTCCAAACTATTGCAGTGGCGTACTTATCGGCCACTGAACAGTCCAGTCAACTCTACAAGTACGTAATCACAAGCGCGCTAGCTTTGTGGTCCCTATTCCGAACCCGTACTTGCGTCGCACGCAAACGTTCCATCACGCTTACTCACGTGTCTTTCTCTAGTCCATACAGGACACGTATCTTAAACGAGAACTTAATTTGCGTAACTTACGCACTCCGCAAAACCCTTTTAAAAAAATGCGTCTCCTAATTACTAGTTCTACGCACGCTCACTAAAGAAGTCAGAATACGGCTGCCCTCAACACACACGAGCAACCCAGTCATAAACCTGCTTCCTTCCATCCACACAGGACACGGGATAATGGAACTAAGAACGCTTCTCAGTGCAAATCATGCACTCGCTGAAAACCTACGCGGTTAACCTTAGGAAATAAAAAACGCATAAAGAAAGGAAGGTTAACTAATACACACGCGCGTTACGATAGACCTCTCACCGATAACCTTGACACTCAGGTTACTGACACACACAAAAAAAAAACGGCCTATCTACTCATTAATGAACATCTCGCGAAAGTAAACGTTTACCTGAAATGCATATTTCCAATCTCGGAGCTTCTCAAACGAAAACACAAACAAAGCTCATACCTTGCATATTGAAAGAAATTCTTTAGTCTCAAATCGCGAAAATTATCCGATGCTCAAAAAATAAAACAAAACACGTTTCACTTCTACGGAAGCTCTCTTGGCCTCCCATTCGAAACGCTCACGTCTGAAGTGGGGGCCGCCAACTTGTTTGCACGTGCCGAGCCTTAGGAATGCGGTATCCGGGCTTCTGCGCTCCTTAATTAGCTGTGGTGCGATTCGATGTGGTTTGGTGAACTCGAAGCAGGCTCAGGAAACGGTCCCGTATCTAACACCGCAGAATGTCGACGGAGATCATTAATAAATACTGAGTATTAAATACTAAGCAGTCACCACTACGATAAATGCCATCCTGACACAAACCTGTTTCATGTACGTTGAAGACCATCAAGGCTTAATGAAACGTTTATACGAGCTGTTTCTGGCTACATTTATGGCGGTGCGGGCCTTTAGCACTTCGCGATTCTTTCCTACTAAAATCTTGTTTTATTCCTTGGAAATTCTGCAGCCTACTTGCTACCATTTGGTTCTTAAGGTGTTCAATCGATTACTTAATGGCTTTGCACTTCTTCATGCACCGATTACGAACAACATGTCACGTTATGGAGTTACCTGCCCTGACACCACTTTATGTTAATAAATATAAGTAGTTATAAACGTTCCAGGTAAACAATATTCTTATTCTTGTTAGCGGTTCAGCGCTGGAGTGTCGCATAATTGGAATGTCGACATGCAAATGCGTTGTCTTCGGCGGTACTTTATTTTATATTTGCACAGTTGACTAAGCACCTTCCCGTGATAAATGTCTGCTGATGTCATTGCATACTCAAGATGTTTCTAACAGCACGTGGGTGAGCCTGCACCAACCGTTTCATCCGAAAGAAACAAATGTTTGGAAAGAAATAAACAAAGCGCTGTCGCGTTTCCAAAATACCCGACTAGCCAGCCCAAGTCGCTACTCTCGTAAACAATGCAAAAATATGAAATTAGGCGAAATACGCTTACTCCGGAAAGTTTCCCAGGTGTCGCTCGACACGGACATGGACAGTTATTCTGCAGGCACCGGATAGATTTCAGGAAAGCTAAAGTTAGCCTTCTTTTGTCTGCCGTGTTTACGAACAAACTTGGTGATATCCTATACGCACATCGTACCGGGTCGTCGCAGAAAAGAAAGCGCACAAGGCGCGTTTTGCGGCCGTGGCACGCGCAATTTCGCGCTAATCGCGTGGAAACGCGAGACGCGACGCGGTCGTCACGACACGCCGTCGAAACGCGTCACTTCCTGGAGACGCGAGGCGACGCAGTTTAAAACGGAGAGAAGTGGAGAATGCGCGCGGCGCGGTACAAAAAAAAAAAAAAAATCGCGCCGCAAATTTGTAGACGGTGGACGCCTCGAGCCATCTTGTTCCCGAAACGTTTCGCCTCGTCGTTACAAAATGTACGGGTTGTTCAGGTCAGCGAGCCCCTTCTTCTTCCTGTCCCGAAAGAGTCGTCTCGAGCGCCGTGTAATCAGCGTCTCTTCCTTGTGGCTTATATGTGCCAAGTGACCCGACAGGAATGTCCACTGTGTGAGCAGAGGCTCGCGTTCCTGCTTAATTAAACAGGGTCTACGCCTGCCGTTATGCTCTCGATCTCGGCCACTCTCGGAAACGGTCGCGTCGGCGAAGCAAGCAACACAGCTTGCGGACAAGTGGACTGGGAATGGCTTTTAGAGGGAGACACTGAAAAGGAAACAAATAAGTCAAGCCGTTTAACTAATTTCCCTTCTGCAAATGACAAAATTAACTACTCTTACCGTGACCGTAGTACTGTTAATAAGCGAGAAAAGACGAAAGAACAAAACGAGGTGAGAACGCCGCCTTGAAGTACCCCCATCAGCTCGCTGTGACGTTGTAGATTCTGACGGCGTCCGCAACAACCTCAGAATATAATGGTATGTTTGCGCTATTGAAGTCAAACAAAATTTGCATGGATGCGCCAGCCGATTAGGGTCGCTTGTTTTTTGTGGCGTCAAACGGTTTCGCGTGTTCAGGACGGCCGTTTTCTCTGTACACATATGTCGTGGTGTCACTGGTTTTCGGGTGATGCCTGAACGTCTAGGCAAATTTCATTGGTGATCCTGACACCAGAATCTATATTTTAGCTTGGAACAACGAGATTCTATTTGCCAATTAACCTAGTGTTTACGCAAGCAGAGCAAAGTCGTTAAACTGTGAGTGGACTCTATTTGGATGGGCCCTCTTTCAGAGGGGAAGGGTAGGTGCACTACATTTTTGTGAGTGGAGATTGTACGGAATCCGGAGGTTGACAGAGACTATAATTACTTTTTATCGGCAAATCTAAACTAATTCGCGTATCAGCTAACGCTGACGCCACAGATTCTGGCTGTGTCTGCTAGGGTGTAGTTACATTAGTTTTATATAATCGGCAAAGGTAAACTAAATCTTACTGTAAAGAAGCCAACCAATGAACTTAGCGAACTTTGAGAACTTTCACAGCGTCATGACAGCCCAAATACGAAGAAAAGCAAAATTATTAGTTGGCGACGTCATGCTGATGTACCGGCGCTGGTAATTACACTTTCATTTATATTAAATTACATAAACGAAAGTGTGATCTCCAGCTTTAATTCTAGTAATGAACTTCCTAGAGCGAAACTAACAAAAACAGAATTGTGAAGCAAGTCGTTATCACACTAATCAACAGCAACAACAGAGGAATCACACGAATAACACAAGAATCATCGGGTGTCATACGCGCAAACGAACAAGGTGAACAAGGTACCACTAAGTGTGTTGGTTTGGTTGGTTGGTTTCCCATGAGACTGTGTGGGGCAGCGCGATGTGGGAAAAGGGACACAGGAAAAAAACGAGGACAAGCGCTTACTGCACACTGAAATTATATATATATATATATATTCAACGATGACACACGTTCAATCATCCCTGTGTGTAAAGATTCCTTTTGCTTTTTCCAAACAGAGGGGTACATCCGCATGCGCTGCAATTCCGGGCTAAAAAAACTTTCTTTTCCATTCTTAAGATTATTCGCATGTTCACGCAAGCGATCGTTCAGACAGCTGCCTGTCTGACCGACGTAGCATGCGCCGCATTTCAAGAGCATTCTGCACACAACCCCCCTCCAGATAATCCACGTAACGGTTACGGTGCTTGACTTCACACTGAGCTTTTTGTTTCTTGACTGGCGTCACTCTCTTTCATAACGAAAAAAGCTTGTGTGGGGCAGAAAACAATACACGTACACCAACCAGACCACTCACCGAATTCTTTTAAGTCGATGGGCGGTTTGATGTTTGCATGGAATCACCGCGACATTACGGTCATTTTATGTGGGCTACTCTTCGGTGACCGTGGTCCGCAAGAAAAAAGGAAAACCTAACTGCGAAGCCATGCATGGCTTCGCTGTTAGGTTTCCTTCTTTTCCTGCGGATTGCCTCAGCTACAGAGACGAGTTGTCCGTCAGGATAACGTGAGGCTTTCAGGGGTTTAACTACTGCTTGAAAACTGTCATTTACTCTGTGTTAGTAGGACCGGTCTAACGCATTAGAGAAGCAAGCCTGAACAATAGCCCTCTTTACTAGTTTACTGTGTTCCGATGGGAAGAGCAGGCGTGATTTCCGGTGTCCTCTGTCCGCTTCGCCATGCGCTACACAGTCTCAAGGTACTAGTGAGCGTAAAAGATTAGGAAGGAAGGACAACATAAAGCACATACGCAACGTCAAGCAAACGCCAACATATGCATCACCCCACAGACACCAAAGTTGTTTTTGAGAGAAATGTTGCAAATGTGTTTTGTCTCTATCGATTTGCTGCGCCGGCATACATTCAATAGGCAGGGCGACAGGCTGAGTAACAACATGCTAGTCTGACGCTTCACATTACTCAAAGCTTCGGTGCCTATTGCAAGCTGATACAGTTTCAATTAACTCAGTCCCAGTTTCGAATGCCCGGTCAACATAGCCCAAAACCCGCCGTGGTTGCTCGGTGGCTATGGTGTTGGGCTGATGAGCACGAGGTCGCGGGATCGAATCCCGGCCATGGCGGCCACATTTCGATGGGGGCGAAATGCGAAAACACCCGTGTGCTTAGATTTAGGTGCACGTTAAAGAACCCCAGGTGGTCAAAATTTCTAGAGTCCTCCACTACGGCGTGCCTAATAATCAGAAAGTGGTTTTGGCACGTAACGCCCCATAATTTAATTTTTTTAACATAGCCCAAAGTATATAACGCATAGTTGTTTTCTTGCAGTGGGCAGGAATGCGCTCATTTTTTAAAGGTCTACGTATAGATGATAACACACCAAGCAGGATAATAATACAGGTGGTCTTGCTATGCTGAGGGTTTATGCGCTGACGTCAATGGCGCCGCCATATTGTTTTACATGCAGCATGGTGAAAAGCTTCGCTTCATCTCGATAGGTTTGTTTCCCGCGACACCGTGGATGCTGCGAATGGGACAACAAGATGGCGCCCGTGACGTCACGTGAATACTCTCTTAACTACGTTAGCCACTAAACGTACCTAAATGCATTCGAGCCGCTTCAAGTTAACCTTCAATTGTCCCGTGCAAGCGCCCAGTATAGTCGCGGGCGAATGCACGCGCTTTCCATGCACCAGAAATTGAAACGCTACAGCCTCGTTCGAGCATGTCTCCGAGAACCAAGTTTGCGAAGAAGCGACAGGAGGAAATCTACGCATGTGCCATATTTTCTTCTTTCTTTGTGCGGATGTAAGCGTATGGGACGCTCCCGTTACTTCTCAGGGGGGTCACGGATACAAATGGCACCTGGTCGAGCACCGTGTCACTTTATCGAAGACGCCAACAAGCCCGAAGGAGGAAGAGATTCCCTTCAGTGGGGAGGATGCAACGGAATCCGGCGTCTTCGGCGCGTAGGGCTCATTGAGGATGGCAGGCACCAAGCACACGACAGGCACACGAAGAACCCAACTCACGCACTAGGCACAATCACACAAACACAAACAAAAGGTTACAGTAACATGGAGAGAGAGAGAGATTTCGGTAATAAAAGCTCCTTCCACCGTGTGCGAATGGTCAGCTAAATCGCCAACTCGGCTATTCCACACACGCCTGACCTCATCACCTTCCTGGGGACCGGGCCCAAACGCAACGATAAGCTCCACTCTCTTCTATAGCAGCAGCGGGACGTGCCTGTCGGAGCTCCCGGCATGAGGGGGGAATCGCGGGCCTCAGCAGACAGCCCCCTAATGTGGCGGCGCCATATCTCGAAGCTGAAGAGAAGAAGAAAAAGAAACGAAACAATTACGCGCTATATTGTACGTTCAAATGAGGTTGCACAGAGTCGTCAAAAAAATGGCTGTGGCTTAGGTAAGGTTAAGCCCAGGATGCGAAGCATACTAGCCTTCATTTTAGTTGTTGAACCACTGTTTAGCTTGGTGAACTGCTGTTGCTTGGCTATATTTGGTTCGGCTAGACGAAGAAACAACTCATGCGTTACTCTGCTTAGCCTTGGACGCCCCGCATTGGACGCGGTGAGCGTCGAGCAACGCAGCGTTCGGCGCGGCAACGAAATGTGCGCCTGAGCAAGCGACGCACGCCTGAGCCTTAGAAACAGCTCGTTTCTAAGTCAACACCGCATTCACTAGAGGCGCTTTTGTACCGCTTTGAAGCATCGTACTCGTGGCTCAGTGGTAGCGTCTCCGTCTCACACTTCGGAGACCCTGGTTCGATTCCCACCCAGCCCATCTTGCAAGAGTTGAGCGAAAGCCACTTCTCCTCTGTCGTGACGTCACGGTGTCACGTGATTTCAAGGCGACACCGCCGCGCCTGAGGAGCTGGGTTGAGCTCTCGTAATATGCTTCGCATAAAAAAAATGGCTGTGGCTTAGCTAAGGTTAAGCCCAGGATGCGAAGCATACTAGCCTTTATTTTAGTTGTTGAACCACTGTTTAGGCTGGTGAACTGCTGTTGCTTGGCTATATTTGGTTCAGCTAGACGAAGAAACAGCTCATGTGTTACTACGCTTCGCCTTCAAGAGTGGAACGCGACAGCGTTCCCGTCGACCCGTCAAGGGGTGTAAGACAATGGGCTACGGCGCAGCGACTATGCGCCCCGCATTGGACGCGGTGAGCGTCGAGCAACGCAGCGTTCGGCGCGGCAACGAAATGTGCGCCTGAGCAAGCAACGCACGAGAACAGCTCGTTTCTAAGGCAACACCGCATTCACTAGAGGCGCTTTTGTACCGCTTTGAAGCATCGTACTCGTGGCTCAGTGGTAGCGTCTCCGTTTCACACTGCGGAGACCCTGGTTCGATTCCCACCCAGCCCATCTTGCAAGAGTTGAGCCAAAGCCACCTAGAAATTTCCTTCTCGCGCCGAACGCTGCGTTGCTCGACGCTCACCGCGTCCGATCAAAGCCACCTAGAAAATGTCTAGCGGAGGCAAGCGCAGCTGCTTATATACCGCCGCGACGCCGCGAGCTACGGCGCGAGTTGGAGCCCCGTTTCTCCTCTGTCGTGTCGTCACGGTGTCACGTGGTATGGCATGGGGTCAAAGGTCATTGAAGGCAATACCGCCGCGCCTTAGGAGCTGGGTTGTGCTCTCGTAATATGCTTCGCATAAAAAAAGACGATTTCAATGTAGCGTAAACGCGTCGTCTGCTCCAAAGATTGTGGGGCCAGAGTTCCGCTATGAAGCGGAATAACCGCGCAGTTGGAGCCCGAAGACTGCAGAAGTGCAAAGCACACCGTGTGGCCAGGCTTAGCAAAAGTTAGCGCATTTCGTTGCTTTCACATGCGTCCCCTAAGTTTTCTGGCACTGACGGCGTAATCAAATTAGCACGCAGAGAGAGAAAATTTCTTATCAATAGTTAATTAAAACAAATTAGAATAAGTCACGGGACTGTATTGAGAGATGCGTGGCAAACTCCTGTTTCTTCACTCATTCTAGCCTGCTTTTTCCTTTTGTTTCTTTTGCAGGAGAGGTTACGCAATCTAGTTGCGCAGTTCGTTTTTGAAACATTGAGGAACCCGCAGTGGTTGCTCAGTGGCTATGGTGTTGGGCTGCTGAGCACGAGGTCGCGGGATCGAATCCCGGCCACGGCGGCCGCATTTCGATGGGGGCGAAATGCGAAAACACCCGTGTGCTTAGATTTAGGTGCACGTTAAAGAACCCCAGGTGGTCAAAATTTCCGGAGTCCTCCACTACGGCGTGCCTCATAATCAGAAAGTGGTTTTGGCACGTAAAACCCCAAATATTATTATTAAACATTTAGGAGAAAAACAGCTATCGCTGTTATGTGATACTGTAGTCCCCACTCAACTAACTATCACTGACTATCAGCTTACTTGAAGACAGATTTACCCTCGCGAGCTTAACACAGCGCGAACTTACAGTTCTACGAAAGTACCGGTTGGCTTCGATTGTATGCGCATCTATGTTGCGCCTTCAATCACCACTGATTTCAAGGGCGGGGTTAAGGATGAGTAGGAGTGGCTCTGCAAAATGGTTCTTAGCCAGACTTGTTGCTACGACGACACAGATTAAGGAAACAAACAGCACTTGCGCTGATTTCCTATTATAGCTAATTGCTCTGTGGGCACACACACACGCACACACGCGCGCGCAGACACACACACACACACACAAAGCATGCATGCACAGACGCACGCAGGCGCGCCCACAAACATACAGCTCAGAAGGAAAAAAATATTTCATCGTGACTACGAGATTCTTCGTGCTAACGCGAAATGAGGAAGGGGAGAGTTAGCACGTAGATACTCAATTTGAAGTAATTGAACTGTTCATTTACAAAGCAACCTTCGTTCCGCATAGTTAGGGGAACCAAATGTCAGAAGGTATGCTAACGCCACCCTCCTGCCCGCATGGCAGAGATGTAACATATGGCATGAAAATACTAATAAAAAATCAATTAGTCAATTCATCCTAATTAGCCACCATTACATTTTGCCATAACTGCTGTCTCTACGACAGGTTGTATTTAAGACATCTGCATAGCCTTAAAGAAGGCAGATGCTATAAAAAGCCTGCTGCAGTGATCCAGCGCAGCTATCGAAATCTGCCACACCACGCTCGGTTTCGTACTGAACGTACTAATTTCTCCTTTGTCCTCTTCAAAACACAAAACTGCAAGTTCAAATGAGACGTGCCAAACTTTCCCGTTTGCACTTGCACATTCACGTTGTATGAGCGAGATATTCGTGATTCAAACGCAGCCTCCACGCAGTCAGCGTAACGAACCAACAAATTCATTCACTGCAAGAGAGAGAGAGAGAGAAAGATGGAAATGGCACACGACCACCGTCATGACGTCACTGCGGGTGCAAGCCGCCACAGCGACGCACACGTTGAGAGACGTGAGACCTTGAAAAGCGACAAAACTATCTGACTGAAGCTGGAAAACGGTGCCATCAGATGGACGAGGCGTGTTCCTGCTCGAGGAAAGCGGGCACTTTGAAAAACCTGTCTCCGCTAACCGAGTGAGCCGATACGAGGGAAATTCGCGAAAGAAGCGAAGGAACGCCTGTTTAGGAATCTCGTAGAAAGAAAGACGACGTTTTCAAGCGGAGTGATCGTGGCGAGTCGGGCTGGTTGATGTTCATAATGGACAGAATATTGAGGTGCACCAGCACACTCGCTAAGCAGAACAGAAAAAAAAAACAAGTCGAAACTTCTGTGAAGATCCTGAAGCTTCTTAACCAACCACGTTGTTCCCTGAGGCGATCGTTGACGAATCCTTCCCGATTGTCCCACATACATTTTGCCGCAAGAAAGGCAAGCCACGTCCAGAACCGCGGTCCTGTCTCCTTTTCCATTTTCTTTTTGTGTGCGCGCTGGTGCTTTTCAAGATCTGTCTATCACAAATGAACGACCGAGTGTATGTAGGCGCATGATACACCAGCCAGAGGGCGCTACTGCGTAGAGAGGAGGAGGAGGTAAAGAAAGTTGGAAACCGAGTACAGGGTAATTGAAACTGTAAATAGACTCCGAGGAGTCATCATAAAGAAAGTGAGAGAAACAGAGACAATTAAATTGGATGCAAAAAATGTATACGGAAAGGACCATATAGATTTACAAGAATGACAAGAAAGTAACTGCAAGGAAAAAATTGGTACGATAATCCAAAGGGCAGTGCCTAGCTATTTGAGGCTGGAGCCGGTTCCATCAGGACAAAAAACATACCGGAGCAAATATTTAGAACCACAAGAGGCATGTGCATGCTGTAGCGAAAATCCAGAGAGCGCTCAGCACATCCTAATGGAACGCGAGGGGATTCACCCAGTGTACCTGGGTGAATCCAGGTTACACTGGATTCACCCAGTGTAACCCGCAGGTATAGCGTAGACCTTCCAGAAGCGCCTGGGTTTAAACTGGACGGCAGAGTCAACCGCTCAGCAGTCGAGATGCGTGACGTTTGACAGCTGCGCGACATTTACTCGAAACGTAGTTCGGAGGGGAAAAGGGTGAGGGAGTTGGATTAAGGATGCAGTAGAGAGCGTGTTTAGGATAACTAACAGCGAAATTTTGATAAAGGGCGTTTCCTTAGCGCTAGCGCCCATTGTGAGTGTGAGCGCTGGCTCTGCAAAACTAATGCCTCTTGATAGCAATGCAGAAAATGATTGCCCGGGAAGGAATGTAGATCGGATATCGATTGAGTGTTCCTGCCTCAACGAACTCCCGGAGTTGATGAGGAAGGAATGGCGTTTACGAGCGTTTACGAGCGTTTATGACCGCAGGCGTCTCGAAGCAGTACAGGCGATGTATACAATGCACAAGCCAGTGCTCGCACGTAATAGCGAGTTTTGGTCTCTCGCCGGCTATTGTTCTCACAGGTACGTGGCTGGCGAGGCGCGGGAGCTTGAGGAATTACGGGCCAGCTCTGGGCTCTGGGCCATAGTTGGGCGCCGACTCCTTTCAGGCGTGACGTTTTTGCGAAGCCGCTTTCACCAGCAGTTTCGATTTCGCCCGCTGCGCCCTATTTGTTCCGTGGACCGTTCAGGTCGCTGCAGTCAACGGGTGTTTTCCTCGTGTGCTACACACCGTGGATGGGCGTAATGAAAAAAGAAAAGATGTGCAAGAACAAAGGAGCCTGGAGATGCTTGGCCAACCCAGCGTGCCACCTCCGTAAGCCGCTTATTCTAAATTTACATAAGACGCCGTAATAACCGGGAAGTCTCGAGCAGCTATGCGCAGAAAGGCGCCTCGTAGATCGTCCCGGGGCATCCATGAAAACGGCGCGGAGGAGGAGGTAGGCACACTTGCCACGACAGGAGTGGAATTTGCGGGCTAAATTTGACAAGCTTTCGCGTGCGCGGTATTAGTATACTCAGCAATATAAGCGTTACTTCCGAAAAAGTGCCTTTCGATTGAGCGTACGTTCAATCAAGACTTAAATGATGCATGGAAAGGCAGGGAGGTTAACCTCAAGTAGTTATGGTTCGGTATCCGACAAAGGAGGCGTCGGGGAGGGGAGGGGGCGAATAAGGGGATAGAAAGAAAAAGGAGCACAAATGAAATAAACCGCATGTACAGTCATGCTGTTGCTGTATCAACGGTATATCAGGCGCGTGGAATGGTAAAGTAATTCCAGATAGACTGAGAATTAGGAAAAGAAAAGAAGAGTGAACCTGACGACAAAAGTTTGAGCAAGGTGAAAACTGCGAGAACCTTGAAATAATTTATCACTTTAACCCGCAACTTGGATTTCAACGGTGAAGTTAGACTCAAGTGTAGAGCGCAACATCCACGCACATTCTGCATGCTTACAAGACTCTGTCGGCTCCCAAGTATACCGGCATTCATCACAGTATAGAAATTTCATGGGGATGTGGGCCTCGTCTGCCGCCACTGTACTCTCCAAGCCTAAACGTTCATCTGCCTAACGGCTGCCTCAGGCCACATTCCCTGAGGATGCACGGTATCTGGTCGCTTATCCACAATGATGCCAGAAGCCACGCTGTGAGACCCTGAACTCAGTGGCTTGATCAATTACTAACGCACAGTAATTGAGTTTTATCCCTCCCCCTCAAGAAAGATAAGCTTTGCTGAATACGGATAGCGGGAACCGAAGACTGCAGATTTCCATACAGCATTTTGAAATGCCACTGCCCCGAAATCTTTGGTGGTCGCGACTGCAAATTATACGACGACAGGTGCAGTCCACTGCGTGCTAACATCCCGTTAAAGACACGGCGTGCAATGGCAAATAATAGCTTTTGGCATTGAAGAGCAGCCCTCTATAGAAAAAACGTATCCTTTTACTGATCTTCTTGGTGCACTGAAAATGTCGGTGAATGATGAAACGTCTGTATTAAAAAGGACATTTAAAAAGAATGCCTACATGTCCTCAGTACTTAGGCAATAAATTAATTGGTAAAGGTGGTTGCTCTTCATATCATGTAGACGGACTTGCTATTAGATGCGCACCATTCTTTGTAGACCTACTGTCTGCACCACGAAGAGACAGCCCCTGTTGCCTCTGAGCGGCGAGGATCGGTCCTCCCACAAAATACGCTTTAAATGTGGCGCAGCCTGAAGGCCACACATAGAGCACTACGACTATTTTCTCTCTTGTTGCGGTTTAGTTGGAGTACCGCTGTTTTATTTGTTGATAGATTGAATTTATCGACAGGAAAGACAGAGAGGTCGACCTGAGCTATAGTGCGTTCTAGTCTGCTACTTTGCCCTGAAACCGATAGGTCACAACAGGGATTAAGTGAAAATAAACAGTACCAATGTTGGTAATTTCTGTTTTCTTGTTCTCATGTCATGTGACGTGTGCAGATCTCCCCTGTTTTCACAGGTTTCAAGGAGGCCGAGCAGATGCAGCTGTGGTGGTTCGGTAAGTGCAGGGTGTGAACGCGTGCACTAGGACACGTGCACATGAAATATTAATTCACGGATAAAATTAATTCACAAAATGCTTCAGTTATAAAAAAAATATACACAACTGTGAAATAACCTAACCCCATGCAGCAGCCGCGCACGCGCTTGGCACGCTTCGTTGACAGTAGGGGCGTTGCTGACGTGATTAGCATGCGGAAGTAAAAGGTTGTGACATACGCTGTTCGTTTGCCTCCCGCAAAGAGAGCCGCGCGCCTTCAAGTAACGTTCCACCGTGCGTCTTTTGTAGCCTCTTTATTACCTTCCACTCAACGACGAGAGCTCAACGTGTGAGGCTGCGGGGCTAAACACCTGCAACTGCAAACACCGCGAAGCCCCACGTCAAAAAAAAAAAAGAAAGAGAGAGTGAGCGCCCGGAAGACAGTACGCTACTCCGAAGCGGGGGAGAGTTCCCCGCCTAGATGGTCAATAATGGAGACGTAGTACGGCGCGGCGACGGGATATCGGGACAGGGTATAGCGGGCGCCCAAAGACGAGACGTTTCGTTCAAGTGGCGACAAACGAGCGACCGACCGAAGAGCAGCCGGCCGCGGTGCGGCCACCACACACACGCGCACGCACGCACGCACGCAAGGGGAAGGCGACGACGGCAGCCAAGGTGAAGGTCGCCGTTTCCTTTCTATCGCGAAACCGTCCCTGGCCCAGATCGCGACCGAATGGAAAACTGGCCGAACGGATCGCGCGCGGGACGGGTCCGCTCGCGCTCACTCGCGGCCCGTCGCGGCAAACGGGCAGGCACGTTCGCCCCTACTGGCTGGTGCAGCGGGGGCGCGCCAATTCGGGCAAATGTCCCGGCGCGCGCCCAGCGCGTACACAAACGGCGCGTATTGGCCCCGGGAAGAAGCAGCAGAAGAGGCTTCGTGAAGGAAAGCCGATTCGGGAGACGGTGTGGCGATGTTGGAAAGAGGAGGGGGTGGTGGAGGGGGGAAGAGCAGCATCTCTGCTGCAGGCTTGAGCAGCCAGAGTATATAGCGGTGGCTGCTGCCAAATCGAGGTCAGCGTTCCAGGTAAGGCGGTCAGAGAGCGAGGGAGAGGGCGAGAGGCGGCGGCCGCCGTTGCAGCCGCCCGCGGGCGAAGGAGTCGGCTGCCCCTTCTCGGCGGCGAACGGCAGCATCCAGGAATGGAAGCAACGGCGCCGCGCACCCAACAACACGCACCGGTCGCTGCAGTCCAGCAATCCGCGGCAGCGGTCCAGACCGTGTAGTGAACGCTGGACTCCGCCCACCCGACGCCGCTTGCCTCGTGCTCGATGGTAATGCAGCTGCCGAGATTCGGGTGGCCCGCGATCACGCCGGCCGGCTAGGCGACTGTCAACACCCCCGGTGTCGTTCGGATGAAGAAACTCGCCTTCTGCGGTGTGACGCCCCACGAACGGATTACCGCTCTCTTGCCGGTGAGTCGCGGGCGGGCAGTGGTGGGAGTTGGCCCGACCGTGGGATCTGGTGTGAGTTTGTTGTGCTTGACCGAAGCGTGGAGGTGGACAACGGTCTTCGCCTGCGAAACAGTACTCGGCGCGGACGTGTGTCCCGTCGCTGGTTTTCGGAACGCCGTTTTTACAGTAAGTTAGCTGATTTTGGGGGGAACCAATTTGGAAGCTTATCGGACAAAAGAAAGGGGCCCTTAGATTCCAACAAACCTTCGCCTTCATTGTTTGGTGGGACTCGAAAATATTTAACGAGGAATGGTCAGCATCGTTAAACAGCCGAACACGCTAAGCGACTGCGAAAGAGACCATGGTGAGCGGAAAGTCACCTGAACAAAACCCTTTGGACACTTCTTCAATCTCAGGAATAATCCACTCGAGCATTTTTAATCATGGATGTACCAAATGTCACTGTCTATTTGTGTTGAACGCCGCTTTCTCGAACCGGCGACTCTCTTCGAGGATGCTTATGATAGCGCAGCGACGCGTCTTCTTTAAGACCATAACTGCCGGTGATTTAAGCGAGGTGCCCGAAATAAGTGGCCAGTGGGCAGCTCTAGAGAGCTACCCCTGTATTTGCATTTATTAGAAGCTGCAGTCACATGTCATCCCACCAGCGCATGATGTTGGAAGGGAGGGGGGCGTGAGCTATTTGCATGCGTCTGTAATCTGCGAATTGGTTACGCCGATTCATCTCCACGTGCAGCTAGTGTGTGCAATGCCTTGGCTAGGCGAAGACGGACGGTTGTGATTAAATCTTTGTTTCTGCGAAAACGACCTCGAACGGTTCGACTTTTCGTTGCTCTGTATTTCACTGGGATTTCCCTTCGTGTGCATTGGAAACGCTCGCTTGCATTCCCGCTCGGTTTTGCTATTTCAACGCAAGCTTCGACCTTGATGCCTACCGACCGCGTCGTGTTGCGTGATGCCTGTGAACTGAGTGTTGTTATGGGATGGCTAGTAGACGCAATTCGAAGACCAGTCGCACTACCACTTCGCGAGTTGCCTTCGTCGTTTACGGGGCCTTATGCTCCGGTACTTGGCGCTGAGTTGCTGAAATAAGATAGCTCGCGAATGCGTTGATTCCAACCTAATTGCCAACGACAAGTAACTCACGAGCTAAAAATGCGTAAGTGATCAACGCGAAATGATAAAACAAATATTTTAACCTTAATTTTTGCACTTCCACCTCGTGAGAACTTTTGAACCGGAACAACTCTATCAGAAAGTGACAAAAAAAAAAAACACTTTCCTTTCTGCTGTGCATATTTTATTTGTTGCCTCTTCCTGGTTTGTTGTCTATTTATTACTCGTTACACAGATGTTCACGTGACGCACATCTTCACTCTAAGTGCTTAATCTTAATAATTAATTATGGGGTTTTACATGCCAAAATTACTTTCTGATTATGAGGCATGCCGTAGTGGAGGACTCCGGAAAATTTGGACCATCTGGGGTTCTTTAACGTGCACTTAAATCTAAGTGCACGGGTGTTTTCGCATTAAGTACTTAATCTTGCTCTTCTTCACTGCGTATTTTACGAACTATTAGTACTAATAAGTTATTGCGCAAAATACCGGAGCGAATACCTTGTGTGACTGTTAAGGTACTATATTGCCATATTTGTGGTGAAATCACTTTATTGCATCTGACATACGGGCGCTTCGATGTGCCTCAAGAGTTGTTGACTGTGGCATATCAATTTTCCGGGGAATATTATTTTCTAAATAATCCCGACCTCTACTGTCGTATATTTCGTACGCGATCGTAGCAGCCGATATTTCCACGGCTTAAATGTTATTAACGCCTTCGGACGATATTTTTCTTCTTCGCTGCCTTACCCGGCCGCGCTGGATGCACTGGGATCGGGGCCGAATGCAAAAACGCCCGTGTGCAGTTATCCCTCTCTCTTTTCTTTTTCACTTTTTGAAATAAGAATAAACAGATTCGTTGTTGTCGCCGTTTGCTTGCGTATGCTACCCCTTTTCACTTGGTCAATAACGCAGGATTAAAAAAGAAAGCACAAATTCTTGCACTAGGTGATACCTAAGTAAAACAGAAGAATACGCAGCATAACTAAGAATGAAAGACTCTATCGAACAGTTGTCGCTGTTTCGAATGGCGCGGGTGTCAGCGTACACTATTCTCACACGCAAGGAAAGCGTTTGGCGCACCTTAGAGAGCTTTAAAATTTATTAAATTACTGGGTTCTACGTGCCAAAACCACGATGTGATTATGAGCCATGCCGTAGTTTGGGACTCCGGAGATTTGGATCACCTGGGCTTCTCTAACGTGCACCTAAATCTAGGTACGGCGGGTCTTTTCGCATTTCACCCCCATCGAAATGCGGCTGCCGTGGCCGGGGTTCGATGCCGTGACCTCGTGCTTAGCGGCACAACACGTGCCTTGAAGAGCTACAGCTGGTCACAATTAATCCGGAGCCCCCCACTGCGGCGTCTCTTATAGCCCACTGTGTAGTTTTCGGACGCCCGATACCACAATTCCAATTCTAAAATTTTTCTCCGCCGCAGCCAAGCGCTGTACTGCTAAACAGTCTAGCAATCAGCTTTCATTGAACGGGGCAGACTGACGTTCGCAAGTGCCTCACCTGTTCGGTCCCTCGCGAAGCACCGTAGTAAATTATACACGTCCCCATCCTACCACACATACCGGTGGGCTTAATGCGAGCCAGGAATCGCACGGCCGATTCCCGCTCGGCTTCTGTGTGGGTTTCATATGAATGAAACGGCGAAATGTAGTTGCTATGTGAGCGCTGTGTGCTGTATAGTTAATATGCTGTAAACCTGGAGACAGTATGCTATAAACTTTGTAAAATTACAGAATAATTTGTCTCGTTGCGCTGCGCTCCAGGTGTCCCGCTGTGGCGCGAACAATATCCCAAGGAAATTATTGCTACAGATGTGTTTATGCGCGCGGCACGTTAAAAGTGAAGCCTACGAGAACCGAAAATTGCGAGAAATTGTACGAATGCATGCTTACTTGCGTTATTATAGGCCAACCGTGAAAGTGAAGCGCCTTGTACGCTGAGCTAAAACGAAATGCAGCATTCAATAAGAGTGGCATTACTTTTCTGGTGACAGATGGACCAGAAAGGCTGCACGCACGGCACAATCGCAAATCGTGTCGTGGCAATAACTTTTTTTATTACATTTCTTCTTAAACATTCATAGGAACTGCGACAGATTGTATCGTGCAAAGGCTAGTGGCTAAAGACAAACTCTCTGATTCTACGCTCTTCGCCCTTCCGCCTCCACAAATGTAGGGTAGCCAACCGGGCAAGTTCCTGATTGACCTCCCTACATTTCCCTCTTTGTTTCACTCTCTCTCTCTCTCTCTCTCTCTCTCTCTCTCTGTCTGTGTGTGTGCGTTTGTGTGATTACAACCCTGTCACTTCGATATTGCTGAAGTGAGTAATCTCTAACCAACGCCAGTCGTCCTTGGAGGATTCTGAGAGAAAGTTCGAGTGAAATTGTTCAATTGAAAACTGCCAAACTCAGCCGATGATTGGCGCCTTATCTGTCGTCGCATGTACTGTTCCTCTGCATTCGATGAATGGCAGCTTTTGAGCGCAAACCTAGTTTGTCTCTCAGTTTGTTCATAGATTACGGATAGCAACTCGCCGGAAACTTCTGGAATATGAGTAGCTCAGGACCGCGCCACGAGCGATGGAACTAAAAACGATAGGTATAACCTCCAAGGAAAGCAACACGGTAGTATTCTTCCAGAAGCTTAGCCGGCATTCCAGCGCTGGTAAAGAGAAAAAAGTGGAGCCGTGCAGGTCGTTGAATGTGCATACCAGATAGCGCGTGGTCTGTACGATTAAACATAATGGTTGCTTATGGGGAGGGCAAACGCTGTCGAGCGTGCCAGAGCACAAGGTGGTGGGGTGAGGTAATAAAAGTTGAAAGCACAACGGAGTCGACACGAGGGCAATTCAAGAGCCCTCGTAGAGGCCGTCGACGCGCATGCAGGTAGACTGAAAATCGACTCATCTATACGCTTACGCTGGAGATAATGATAGTAGTAATTACGAAGACGAATGACAACGATATGATGACGACTGTGGTGATAAAATGGTGACCATCGTTTGACGATGAAAGCGCATATAGTCCATCCATGTCCTAATCTTATCACAGGTCGTGACACCGTTTTACTTAGGCCGGGATTGCGCTATCAGGACGCGTGAAACAAGCTTGGTCCTTCTCGTCGTTTGCCTTGTTGGAGCCGAAAAGAGAACGAGAAACGGAGAGAAAAAATGGAATCGGCGGCGCGAGAACAAGTTCAACCTCGTAAGGCTTGCGGTGATGCCGGACTGTTTGCATTTCTATGGGCGAACAGACGCGTAATGCAATGTTCGCGCTCCATCAAGAGGGCCATCACGGCGTCACCGTCCCGACCGCGCAATGAAATATTCGGTAATGCTTGGACGGCGACCGTAATCAGCCATGTGGCTGGCAGCAGGGAGAAGCGTCCGGCGAGGCGCGAATGGTGGTCGCTTTACTAGTCCCCACCGCCATTAAGGGCGCCCTTGACGATCTGCGGCGAGACCGGGAGTCCCAATTTTCCAAGAGATGTGAGCAGCGTCTGTGCGCCGGCGTGTCGTGTCATTTGTGCGCTGTAAAGAACTGCCGCCTGCTGGACGGAGTTGTTGAGGAGCTACGGTTGAGGTAGCCGCTGTAGGAGACTTTTCTTTCTTCTCTTTGTTTCAGAACTTACGGGAATGGCGTAGCCCAAGTATCACGCTTACCAGCACCTGTACTGCAAACCACACAATATAAAACATAGGAATGGTTGCCAAAGGAAAAATACAACGCTATTCTTGTTATGGGATTATGCGAGCCATTCGGTCTCTACGTGAATATCGTCTAAAAAAGGAGCAATTCATTAGTTCAATTCAGGCATAATATGCCGATGCACCTATTGTGGCCTATTCCGAGCATAAATGTAGGGCCCGGCACAAAGGAAACATCATTTGTGCTCTCTGTAGGTCGTCGGACATCTCCGCACGGGAGGCACACACTAAATAAAGCATCAGCTTCGCAGCGGCTGATAGTACTGTGGTGTAATATAGCTTACGAAATCATAATAAGGCACTCTCTCTCTCTCTCTCTCTCTCTCTCTATATATATATATATATATATATATATATATATATATATATAAAGCCGCGTAGTTTAGTGATTAGCTAAAAAATTTGAGAAGTGAAGAGTTCAATTCTTTGAAACTGTTGT